>NC_059383.1:36993800-37163800 GCF_019703515.2 Myxocyprinus asiaticus
CAACTTTAAAAAGAGATTTTATAGCAGAAATCATCACATATGGGTGTAACATGAGTACAATAATTGCTGCTTCATTGCTTTTGTTCCTTTGCACAATTTCATTTAACACAATTTACAGGATATATTGTAATTTTTTTTACATAAACACTATCAGAAAACATTCATTTCTTGTTTAATATTTTTTTGCATCATGCATTTTGATTAAATACACACACACACAAAAAACAAAAAAACAAAAACAAAACAAAAAATCATCTTACCTTTTAATATAGTTCTTGCCATACAGGATTTGCTGCAGTAACGTGACCAGTCCAAAAGCGCATATGAAAATAAAACAAAGCGATCTGTTTCCTAACAAATCTCGACTAGCTGTCGGGTCTGAGTACCTCATCCTTCCCAAAAATAGTCGCTTTTGCCTTAAAGAAGACACATTGAGGCACAGCCCTGTGTGTTTACCGTCTGAAGGGTGAAGCGCATCGTTCGGTCCTCAGAGGAACAGATGCGCGCTCAGTCTTCATTGCTGGATTTGGCTATAGTGCTGCATTTGCGCAATCTGACTGTATGCATATATCAATTAAAGCGATATTATAACAACCCATTTAGGTTATTTTTCTATTTGGATGTGTAGTAAATATCTTAGTTCTATGAATAAGACGCGATGAGGTGCGCATCTCTAAGCTGCGGAGTGCGCGCGCAATCGGTGACGCGCTCCACTCCACTCCCTCTCATCATCAGCAGCAATGGGACTGGAGGGAATTGCAGACCTATGCTGGTTATAACGGTATAATGAGATGCTATGGTCAAGACTCAAGGGGACATCTGAGTAGTGTCACAGACTGGGATGCATGGGGAAGTAGGCCTATATGCGATACGGGGTGCAAGCGCTGAATAAACGTCATTTCGGCGTTTTTGTCCAGACGTTTTTGGCAGCTGTATAATAGCTATATTTTAATGGTCACCGGAGGTTGCTGTGAACGTTGCAAAAAGGACTAATCGATTAAACTGTTCCACAATTTGTTGGCTTTGTTCCCCAAGGATAACAAACACACACACACACACACACACACACACACACACACACACACACATACACACACACACACACACACACACTATGTTTTCATATCATTGTGGGGACTCTCCATAGACTTCCATGCATTTTTTGGATTTTATACAGATCTAATAATCATTTCTATCCCCTAACACTAACCCTACCCCTAAACCTAACCCTCACAGAAACCTTTTTGCATTTTTACATTTTCAAAAAAACATCATTTAGTATGTTTAATAAGCCATTTCCCTTGTGGGGACCGCTGGCTGGTCCCCACAACGTAGGTGATCTCAGGTTTTACTATCCTTGTGGGGACATTTGGTCCCCACAATGTAGTATAAACATGTACACACACACACACACACACACGTTTGTTAAGACATGACTTAATGCCTTAATTCAGCTGTTAAATGCTATTAAAAGAATATTAAAATATAATATAATACAAGTTAAGCTCAATCAACAGCATTTGAGGCATAATGTTGATAAACATAAAAATACGCTTGACTCGTCCCTCCTTTTATTGAAAAATAAAGAAATAAATAAAAATAAAACTTGAAGTGACAGTGAGGCACTTATACAATTGAAGTGAGTGGAGCCAATTTTTGGAGGGTTTAAGGGCAGAAATGTGAAGCTTATAATTTAATATGAGAGCATTAATTATCCTGTGAAAACGTGTGTATTATTTGAACTGTAATTTTGTTTATCGTCGTTTCATCATTGGAAAAAAGTTGGATATAACTTTACACAGAAAAGGTTAGCAAGTGATTTTATCACATTAAAGGCATATTGTTTACATCTTGTAGTTATACTTATAAAAACAGTGAGTATTTTTTATTTTTTTACCCCCTATTCTCCCAATTTGGAATGCCCAATTCCCACTACGTCTTTGTGGTGTTGCGGTTACTCACCTCAATCCGGGTGGCAGAGGACAAATCTCAGTTGCCTACGCTTCTGAGACCGTCAATCCGCGCATCTTATCACGTGACTCATTGTGCATGACACCGCTGAGACTCACAGCATGTGAAGGCTCATGCTACTCTCCACGATCCACGCACAACTTACCACACGGCCCATTGAGAGCAAGAACCACTAATCGCGGCCACGAGGAGGTTACCCCATGTGACTCTACCCTCCCTAGCAACCAGGCCAATTTGGTTGCTTAGGAGACCTGGTTGGAGTCACTCAGCACGCCCTGGATTCGAACTCGCGACTCCAGGGTTGGTAGTCAGCATCAATACTCGCTGAGATACCCAGGCCCCAAACAGTAAGTATTTGAACTTTTACAGATTGGCCCCATTCACTTCCATTGTAAGTGCCTGACTGTAAACTAAGCACTGTAAAACACTGTAATATTGCTCCAGTAAAAAATTTTCAATGGTTAATGGTTATGGGATAATACTTGGTAAAATATATGGTAAAAAATGATAATATATTCAAAAAGACAATACTATTCTACAATAGTAATACTAATAATACTAATAATTTTACTGTAAAATGTTGTAAAAATTACCTTTTTTTAGATGTAAAAAGTATGTAAAACTTTATATTATGTTTAACAAGAGAGTACATGTACTTTTTACAATACATTATTGTTAAAATTATGGTAAAAAAATAAATAAATATAATAATAAAAATAGCCATTCACAGAATGCCCTGCATGACCCAACACATTTCATTATAATTTATGAGAATAGTTACGTGATGCTTATTTTTAATACCACTTATCTACATTGGGGTGTTCTGTGTTATATCTGATGTAGTTTAGTTTATTGTTTAGTTATTGTTTATTGCATTATTTTAATTTCACAGCATCAAAAGTACATCCCATAAAGCCTGAGGCATGGTTACCGTATTTTTTACTGTGAATTTCTGGCAACCACAGCTGGCAGTTTTTTACTGTAAATTTAACAGGATTTAATTAATTTTTTTACAGTGCAGTTTTTTTTCTTCTTCTTTTATTTTTTCTTTTAATATTTTTTAAGAAACGATGACAAGTCCATTTTGTTTTTGTGGTAATCAGCTTTATGCCACAAATGCTGTAGATTAATCTTAACTTGTGTTGAACACAGAATTATACTTTAAAATAAGTCTTAATATAGACTTAAGGGTGCACTACGTAGTTTCTTCCTCATTAAAAAGTTTTACTCCAAAAGAACTGAATAGTAATTTGAAAACTTATGTATATATTCATGACGACTCCCATGAGATGAAAACTCCAGTCATATTAAGTACCTTGTAAAAGCTGCTTTATTCTACATGGAGAGGGTCTCTTGACCAGCCGAATACTACTTACTTAGTCTCTGTAACTCCCTCTCTCACTTTCACTCATGACTGGGAATATTCAGCGGGAGACGCAGTTGTTAATATGGTGACAGTGCACAAGCATTAAAGGTGTCCATGTTTGTTCAATGCACAGCAGTTGCACCCCCTACTAAATGTCTGGACCTTTGTTATGTTTGTCTATCAAAGGAGCTTATAAATCCATCATAGAGCTCCACTTTGTATGTCTGACCACAATGTTGTGTATTTGGTTCCATCTTTCAAACCGGTTCTGAAGAGAAATAAGTCAGAACAACGATTAGTTACAGTCTGGTTGGAGGAGTCTATTGAATGTCTGCAAGACTGTTATAGTTCAACAGACTTCAATAGGACATGTTTAAAAATGTCAGCAGCGATTGGGATGAACTTACAGAGACTGTGTCAGCATATATCACTTTTTGTGAGGATTTCCATTTATCCAAATAATAAACCATGGGTCTCAAAATCTGTAAAACACACAATTATACAGAGAAATATTAGTTTTAACAAATGGGATGTTGGGGCCTGGGTAGCTCAGTGGTAAAAGACACTGGCTACCACCCCTGGAGTTCACTAGTTCTCTAGTTTGAATCCCAGGGCATGCTGAGTGACTCCAGCCAGGTCTCCTTAGCAAACAAATTGGCCCGGTTGCTAGGGAGGGTAGAGTCACATGGGGTAACCTCCTCGTGGTCGCTATAATGTGGTTCATTCTCGGTGGGGCACATGGTGAGTTGAGCGTGGATGCCGCGGTGGATAGTGTGAAGCGCTATGTCTCTGTGGCAACGTGCTCAACAAGCCACATGATAAGATGCGCGGATTGATGATCTCAGACGTGGAGGCAACTGGGATTCGTCCTCTGTATTCTCTGTATTTGTCCGGATTGCGAGTCACTACATGGCCACGAGGACTTAAAAGCACTTTGGGAGAAAAAGGGGAAAAAAATCCAAAAAAACAACAAAGCGGATGTGACTCAGTTCGGGGAATTACAGAAACAAGTCAAAAAAGAACTTAAGCTTGCAAAACGTAGCTATAAGGAAAAGCTGAGTATATGCTCGGTACTGGTAATTCACACCCTGCATGGAAAGGTGTAAAATCAATGATGGGGATGCAGTCTAAGAAATGCCAAATTCCCCTTGACCTTTCTAATGAACTGGACATTTTTTTTTTTTTTATCGTTTTAATGTTCATGATTTCAGTGAGGAACTGTCCGTTTTAAAAATGCTGTTCCTGAACAGAATATTGTACATGTTGATAAGGGCAAGGTCCTGAAACTTTTCCAGAGCGTAAAAGAAAGGAAAAATCCTGGTCCTGATGGTATTGGAGGTTGTATTCTTAAAAATTATGCCGAACAGTTGGCAGATATATTCTGTTTTATCTTTAAGTTGTCACTCCACCTACATAGGGTTCCTTGTCTTTGGAAAGATTCCATCATCGTACCTGTGCCAAAAAACAATGTTCTAAAGTCACTCAATGACTACAGGCCTGTTGCTCTTACCTCCCTTGTTATGAAATCATTTGAGAAGATTGTGAAGGATGCTCTTCTAACAGTGCAGGCAAATTTGGACTTGTTCTAATTTGCCTACAGGTCAGGCAGGGGTGTTGACGATGCGACAGGCACCCTATTAAACATGATTCAATCACACCTTGAGGGTGCAAAGACTTTTGTACGATTAGTTTTTATTGATTTCTCCTCAGCTTTTAATTGTATCCAGCCTCATATTTTAGCAGACAGGCTAGGCAGTATCCACAACATTGATCCTGGTCTGATATGTTGTTTTATGGATTTTTTTAACTGGAAGGTCGCAGTGTGTGAAGGTAAATGGTATCATATCAGCTGTTATTTTCTCCTCCACCGGATCACCCCAGGGGTGCGTCCTCTCGCCTCTTTTATTTGTGCTATACACTAACGAATACCAAAGCCAATATGTGAGGCGTCATGTTAAGTTTGCCGAAGATTCGGTGATCGTGTCTCTCCTCAGTAGTGATGACCCTGATCATGGCCCTGTAGTGGAAGAATTCACAGATTGGTGGAAGTGGACATTAATGTATCTAAAACTAAAGAGATGACCATAGATTTTAGGAGGAACTCAACGGTTATATCCCCTGTAGTGTTTAATGATCAGGCTGTTGAGTTTGTGCAGCAGTACAAATATCTTGGTACTATCATTGATGACAAGTTGACCTTCGAGTATGAGGTGGATGCTGTGTGTAGAAAAGCCCATCAACGTATGTACTTTTATCGTAAACTTCAAAGTTTTAATGTTGATAATACTTTTATGAAAACGATTTATTCCTGTTTTATTGAATCTGTCCTTACGTATTCTTTTGTCAGCTGGTACGGGTCACTTAACCTTAAAAATAGAAACAGATTGCTGGGTATCATTAAAGTGTGCAGCAAAACTGCAGGCACAATCTTGAATGACTTAACTCATCTGTACAAGGTCAGGGTTTTAAAGAAGGCCCAGCCAATTTTGGCTGATTCTAGCCACCCCCTGTCCAAGGAGTTTAAGTTGCTTCCATCTGGCTGCAGATATAATCTGCCAACATGTAGGACAAATAGACTTAAGAACTCATTTGTTCCACTTGCCATTGACTTTTTAAATAATTAAATGTGATTTTTTGTTTATGTTGTATTTATTGTCCATTTATTAATGCTGTCTGATGGTTGTGTGTTTACTGCCGACTGCACAACAAATTGTCCCTCTGGGACAATAAAGATATCCTTGATCTTGAATACCAGGCACATCCCTATTAATAACTCATGATTTTGGAACGGTTCATAATTAAAAAGTAGGCTACATATAATTGGCCATAAGACATTGCTCCAAACGTTTCTTCCGTCAATTTGAAAAATCCAGCCAAATCTGCCAAGCATTCTGTACCACATAAAGGTGAACGTAGTTACGTCATGGTGGGCCTCCGTGGTGTACGGGCCCATGGGCCTTTCTTAATCCATCCTTGCTCATCACATTTGTGGTAACTCATTTTTTGTAACTAAATCCAGGGTATAATGTTATAAATTTAAACTAAATAATTTAAAATCGCAAAGATAAAAAAGTTTGTTATATTTACGCTAAATAAGACAGAAACGTGTAATCAGTCTGTGAAAAGGGCTCAGTGGGAGAAAGGTACCTCAGGTTGTACCTGGCAGGGTGCTCAGCCTTACAGGCTCCATATGGTTAGGATTAGGGTGGGGGCAGTGTTAGGGCATCTGCTGCCTTCCAGGAAAAAACAGTGGCACCTTTGTACAATGGGCTGAAAAGGGTCCATTAAAAATGTTTTACTCTTAAAGAAACGAATAGTAATTTTCAAACAAGAGTATAAAATCATGACCACCACCATGAGATGAAGACTCCAGTCATATCAATAACCTTGTAAAAGCTGTTTTATTCTACATGGAGAGGGTCTCCTCAAGGGGGCTGCCATGTTAGGATCACATGACCAGCCGAATACCACTCCCTTAATCTCTTAACCACACTGCTATTGGACACTTTCACTCATGGGTTGAATTAATCAAGGCTGACAGCGAAAAGTGAATAGTTCTACAATGGCATTTGTAACTATTTTAACTGTAAATACTGCATCTGAATGACGCTACATCCACGCCCCTAGGTGTCAAATTCAAGAGGACATACAGTACATAAAAATTACACCTTTAAAGAGACGGACAATAAACCAATCAATCAATTAACCGCTACATAAATAAATAAATGCTGCATGCAAATAATGTGGGCCTTACACTGTAGAAAAGCTATTTGTCTATAAGGATGAAAATAAAAAGGTGAACAGAACAATTAATCTTTTACAATGCACTGCTATCAAGTCTAGAAACCAGTTATATCGTGCATTTTAAAGCGAATTGTTTATGTAAACATTTTCTCATTATGGTTAAAACAGGTATTATATTGTCCGTTGTGACTTTGAAAGAGTAATTTGTAATCGCTCTAAATACCCAACAGAGGGGAAGAATTTAGTAGTCGCACCGGAAACGCGTCGGTGCATTTTTAATGTTGCACTCGCGCCTGTTCCGGTCTCTTTCGATTCAACTCTGAGGAAAGATGGTGAGTTTCAAAGCGCTTGGCTTCAAATCCTCTAACATCTGGTTCGTGGCACTTTTTTATCACACCACAGTTATTAATATCACACGAACTCATCTCCAGGACTCAGTGTTGTCTATCATGTTAGCGATTCCGCGATAATAAGAGTTGTACAGTTTGATGTTATCCATTAGCTTTTCCGTGCAGACACGGAGAGTAACAGAAATGAGCCTGTTAGCGGTGACATAACCAAGTTTTAGTTTACATACATTTAATAAAAACGAATCTTAGTAAATCTGAGTCTATAACTGTCTAAATGAAAGTAATTTTAAATGGTTGCTTTACGTGGCATCAGTGCAGTTAGGCAGTTGTATACGTCTGCAGACACGCTAACTACGGCTCAAACCCTAGCGAGTTAGCTACCTATACAGCATCTGTGGGCATCATAGTCTGAAAACATAGTAAGCTGCCTATCTAGACAACATGTTAGAGCGTCCTATGCCCAGACATGCTGTCTAGGCAGCTCACTAGGTTGAGACATTGACATATATAGCGAGCTAAAACATGAACACTTTTGGTGAATAAAGTTTTCTATGTTGTGTTACAGACGAAGGGTACGTCGTCTTTCGGAAAGCGTCGCAATAAGACGCACACTCTGTGCCGCCGCTGTGGATCCAAGGCGTATCACCTGCAGAAGTCCACCTGCGGGAAGTGTGGCTACCCTGCCAAGCGCAAGAGAAAGTGTGAGTATCCTAATCCACACTTATGGGGGAACCATGCTTTAGTTTGTATACGTTTGATACCAGAACCTGTGTTCTATCTACTATGTATAAGCTTACCAGTGATGTCGAAAAAATAAATGTCTGAACAAATGACTGTACAGTGATAAAATGATTTACTCTGAGGTGAGCCTGAGTTTATGGACAGTCTGGTGATATGTGTTGGCTGCTTTCGTTTGCATATTTATTGTGTAATCATTCCGTTTTTGTAGACAACTGGAGCGCTAAGGCCAAGAGGCGCAGCACCACAGGAACAGGCCGAATGAGACACATGAAGGTCGTGTTCCGTAGGTTCAGGTGAGTTTAAATGCATGTGGTACAAGATCGTTTGTGGCACCGGGCATTGTACCGGTGGGCCGATCAGGGGCGGAGCAGCCGTGGAATGGGCCACGATAAGCTGAAATGAGCCGCCACGTTATGCAGAACGGGCCACAAAACGGCGCTGCGATATGCAGACCCCCCCCCCATGTTTCAGAGAGAGATTTTTTTTTTTTTTCTTCCAATCATTTGAATCGCTTGCTGCATAGGTCCCCCCCATGTTTATTGTAGTTTGCATGAGCAACTTGGTGATTTGTGCATTGGAACTTGGTAGCATGTTCACAAGACTTTTTGTAGTTTTATTTCATCCCAGTTTGCCTTTTCATTCATGCATTTGGCAGGTTCTTTTATCAAAAGTGTCTTGTGCATTCAAGATGCACAGTTTGTCAGCTTGTTTGTTCCCTGGTAATCGAACCCATGATCTTGGTGTTGCTAGGTACGTTCTCTACCAGGAACAGGGAACAGCTGGAAACAGGTCAAACAAGGAAAAAGGGGTTTATTTTGTTGCAGTGTTACACCACTAGTTGCTAGATTGTTTGCACTTGGGAGAGCCCTAAGCGTAACGTCCAAAATGTTATTTACGGGATGCATTGATGAAAAATGTCATTCCTGGTCCGATTCCTATACATGAACTCTCAATATCAGCCAATCTTAAAGGGTCACAACATCCCCCGTTTCATCACAGTTGAGCTCTCACCACATTTTTAAAAGATGCACCCAATATGGCCGTGATCAGAAGTGGAGTGTGGGGAGAAGAGTGATTAAGCACAACTTGTCTGATCCAGTCACTCAGCTTTATTTCAATGCAGTTTACAGCATCAAAGATTCTCAAAATTGCTCGTAACAGAACGCACAAATAAAGGATACACTGTTTTTTAAGATCGACTAAAAACAATGTTTTTAATTTCGGTTCTTTCTTAGCAGAACCATTTAGAATGAAATAAAAGAACTGTTAATAATGTTCTTTGTGCTAAGGGTGAGTGAGATCTTCCAATAGAAACAAGGCACCTGTTTTGGAAAAACAAGCTCAAAATAAGCACAAATATGCAATTTAGTTTTTTCCCTTGTAGGGGATGTTTCAGGACAGAAATGATAAGCTTAGTACTGTATACAGTAGCCTATATAAAGTAACGTCTTTTTTAAAATGTTCTTAATATTAAATATATCCCCAAAAATATTTCAAATGTTAATTTGGCTGTCTTAAATCAATTAATAGCCTAAATCTCTCCATGCACGCACGTACTGCGTGGACGCGTTTGCACTAAACGTCACCTTTAGCGGGGCCGGATGATTTTTATTTATTTTAACATTGGTTTTTAAACTAGTAGTTTTCTTCAGAATCAAAGCGTATCCTACTGTTTTACTAAAAAGAGAGAAGCCTCTTTTTTCGGGCAACAGGGACTGGTGTAATTGTGAAAATGTACTGTGGATAAAAACCCTTGGTCTTTGGTTTTATGAAAAAATTCTGAACAAAACCTTGACCGGTTTCCAGCATTTAAAAAGTAACGTTTTCACTCGGGAACTACTGAAAGGTCCGCGTGCGTGAGAGAGTGACACAAAAGAGCACTGCTCATTTACTGAAGAGTGCTATGCATGCAGACTGATTTATTTATTAAACAGCCTTCTGAGATTCACAAAGCTAACGTATGTCTTCAAGAGACTTTATATAAAATGTACGAGTCATATGGACTACTTAAATGGGGTTTTTATGGCAATTTTGTTTTTTTTTACTTGACCGGAGCTATCACACAGTATCGGATTTGGATCGGGCTCGTTGGACTGATACCAGATCTGGTTAAAAACTATCCAGATATCAGATCAGTGCATCCCTACAGAAAATGTGGCTGTATTCAGGTCAGCTGAGCTTCTGAGCTTACCAATGATGTCCAAAAATAAATGTCTGAACAAATGACTGTCCAGTGATATTGATTTTGTTCTGAGGTAAGCCTGAACTGTAGACACATAGACATCTGTTAGGATTCTGTTTTCAGTACTCTTGTGCAACATACTTAAAGTGCTAGTTAGGCTGGACTTGACTGATAATTTGAGATATATACCATAATGATTTTTTTTGTTATTTTGTGAGTCACTAGTGCTGTTTAAATTTTACTGGGTAAAGCAATTTTTGCCGTTTGTTCAGCTGATTTTAATTCTTACATCTGTGACCGCTTGTCTGTATGTTTTTTTGTTTCCACTGAAGTATGTTTTCTCGGTGTTTCAGAAATGGATTCCGTGAAGGAACAGTACCCAAGCCCCGTCGGGCAGCAGTGGCTGCGTCCAGCTCCTCATAACTGTTTCCAATAAAAGTGACGTTTCAAATGTCTGTCTGAACACCTCTTTTGTGATCTGTCATTCACACGGCACACACATGACACTATAACCTATTAAGTCTCAATTCAAGCCATACAAAAGTGGCTTTATATGCAGTCTAAATATCAGGGTTTACACAGTCATGGAAAACCTGGAAATAAAGTCAAGCAGATTTCTATAGTGAATATACGTTTTCTAGTTTTCATTACATTAGCTAGATATTGCTCATGAAATCAAGGGACACGCATTCTTTTATTAATTTTATTTTGCCTTTTGCACATTTGTTAGGTTTTGCACTTATGCTTGACCTGAGAAGGTAAAAAAATAAACAATGTCATAGAAGTGGTGTACCAGGTCAAGTTAGGGTTAGGTTAGGGTTTTTTTTATTTTATTAATTGGCAATTTCCAATATTTTTTTTTAAAATGTGTTAATATAGAGTCAAACCACTTTATAATTATTTACTAAAAGGTTAGGTTATCAAATGATGCCTTTTTAAATGGGGTTTCTCAACTATTTGAGATCTTTTTCTAGACAAGTCCAGGGACATGTTTGTCACCATATTTTGATGGAGACCAATTTGGGAGCAGATTGAATTAGTTGACATGGTTCACAAATTGGCCTAATAGATTAATAATGGGATTGGTCTTAAACTTGTTAGTAAATATCTTTATCCAGTAGTCACAAATTTCATTGGTCATAAAGGGAATACTGGAAGTTTCACTGGAGCATAACATTCTTGTTGAACATAGAAATTGATGCAATAACTTAATTTAAGCTGTTTTAAGCTTTGGGTTTCATTAAACTAATATTTCAATTTAAACTTAAAACTGTTGACAATGTCTGTGGTGTGTTATAGTTATCACAGAAAATACCGTTTTGACATGGTATATAAAAACATGAGAAATGCTGTTAGAGCCAATTTAGAAAGGAAGCCAAGCAAGCTCAGCCAGACACTTTTGAACAAACTGACAGAATATTACGGGTTCAAGACAAGTTGAGCTCAAAGGACAGCTTTTTTTTGGCATAATGTTGAAAACTACAAAATTTATTTCCACTCATCTCTCCTTTTATTTAAAAAAAAAAAAAAAAGCAAAATCGGGGTTACATTGAGACTATGAATGTGGCCAATTTTTGAACTGTTTTGAAGCAGAAATGTGAATCTTATTTGTATTCAAGCACTTGCACGAATTCTGTTAAAACTCATGTATTATTTGAGCTGTAAAATTGTTTTTACAGTCATTTTAGGGGTTTAATGGCAAAGAAATAGTCAAATTGGCAATAACTTTACACAAAAAATGTTAGGAAGTGAATGATTTTATCACACTAAAATCATGTTTACATGCATATTTACGTCTTGTGGCTACACTTTTGAAACCGTGAGTATTGTAATGTTTACAGATTGGCCCCATCCACTTCCATTGTAAGTGCCTCACTGTAACAAAGATTTTAGCTTTTTTTTTTTAAGGAATCGGAGGGACAAGTCAATATTATGCCACTGTAATGGTCCTACTCAACCTGCTCTGAGCGGGATTTGAACCGGGGTCTCTGGCATAAGAGGCGGGCGCGCTAATGAGGAGGCTAAAGGCTATAGCCTGTAGCATCAGTCACTAGTGCGCCTCTTGAGGCTAGGGGAGTGAAGTTTACATACTGCACAGCTACCTACCAGCTGGCTGCTGTTACACACACCCCTAAACCTCACTCCCATCTGGGTCACGGCACCACTGTAACCGTTCCTACTCAACCCACTCCGAGCAGGATTTGAACTGGGGTCTCCGGCATAGGAGGCGGATGCTCTAAGGAGATTAAAGGCTACAGCCTCTAGTGTCAGTTGCTACTGCGCCTCTTGAGGCCAGGGGAGTGAGGTTTACACACTGTACAGCTACCTACAAATGCTGTTGATTGAGCTTAACTTGAATTGAATGTGGAAATATTCCTTGAAGTTGTAATTACTGTGGTAATTGACAGTAGGCCACAGTTCAAGTTTCAATGGCACAATTTCAGTAACAGTGTGGTTATGATGTTCACCAGTTGTAAATTCTTGTTTTTCTGTACATAATGACATTTCTAAGGCCGATTTATTTATTTATTTTAATTTTATTTTTTGTCAGCTGATGCTGAAAAGGTTTTGTAGCGTAACAAATGTTCTGCGGAAGGCAGTTGAAGACAATTGTAGACAGCTGTAAACAAGGGCGTAGATTTGTCTTGAACACTGGGGGGGTTTCAGCGTGAAGCATTTACATGTTTCCATTGATAATTGGGGTTGTACTTGCTTGTTTTGATTATTGGGGGGGGTTACTTCCCCACCATCCCTGCCGGAATCTACACCCCTGGCTGTAAACATGAAGGGCTGAGTTTCCTAGATCTAATGAATTGAGAGTGTAATTTCCCTGGTAACACTAAACACTGTTTCGCTTTCAAAATGTTGCAGTTTGTTTGAGCATCCCAAACGTTATAAACTCAACCAGTGATGTAAATTTGAGGCGTCACTTTTGCAATTTCGCTTAGTGGCACATAAATAACACACAAGTGTATATACAGTTTATGAGATCACAGTCTTGCTATGACTAAAAGTAACGTAGAAGTTAAGCGCTCTGTGTTGTTTGTATTTCGTGGTTTTAACACCAGGTGTTGACAGTGTGCTTAAGTACACCTGTAGTCACTTGCTGCAGTACCAAACGATATTTCAAACACAGCCTTTGGTGGCTTAGGTAATTTCATTGGGCTAATCTTTCAACAGGGCTTGAAAGATATGCGGTATGACGTCTAGAATGGGCCTGAATGACTGAAATCATTTCAACAACAACAAAAAATTTGTGGCCACAAAGACTTTACTGAAGTGCATCAAAGTGCTGAGTGACGCTTCAAAACGGACATGTTATTTTAGCATATAATAGTCAAACTGCTCTGTGAATAGATCATGTTAAAGGGGGGTAACTGGGGCTAGTTGTCACACTGGGAAGTTGTCACAAGGGCCATATCTCAGTAACTAAACTAAGGTTTATATGTTCTAGCACACATCATTTAAACACAATCAACCATACTGGGATTCATTTAAGAGATACAGTAGTTCACCCAGACACGAAAGTAATGTCATTCCAAACCCTAGGAGCACAAAATGAGGGGATGACAGTATCAGTCACCATTTACTTGCATTGAATGGAAAAATAAAAGTTAGACTAAGACCAAGAAGTCTGGGGCCCCACAGAGGGCCACAAGGGGGTGCTAGGGGGTCCGCGAAAAAAATTAGAAAGTATATATATATATATATATATATATATATATATATATATATATCAACATTATTTGAAATTATTAGCATTTTATTCTGAAACCATGGGATTAATTACAATTATTTTGTTCTATTGACTGCCAGTTTTAAACCATGAGAAATAAAAACAAATATGCATATAATTTCAGATATTATTTAAATAAAATCGTATTTGTTAGAAATAAGGGTTGTACTTCGCTATTCTCTGTAAAGCTGCTTTAAAACAATATTTCTTGTAAAAACTGCTATACAAATAAATTTAAATTGAAAATGTGTTTCTTCGTCAAATTAATTAAAAGTATATATTTTCCATACAAAATTTAAATGATCAATATTGCTTTAGTACTTTTATAGTAATGGTACTATAAAAGCCAGTTATTTTAATTTAGCAAGTAACAATATCATGCTTTCTTTTTTTCCTCACACAGGGGGTGCCTCATATCAAGAGGACTGTCAATTGATCTTATTTGGGGGACCTTGGCATTAAAAAAAATATCCTCTCCTCTCATTGGAATCAAACAGCTGCTTGCAATTATTCAACATTTTCAAAGAAAACAAATTCGAAAAATGTAGCAAAGTTTGGATAAACACATTGTGTGTGCATGTTTGTGCAAGTATATATCTGTTTATAATAGTGTTGCAGTTTTTTGCCATTTGTCTCTTTATTAGGCAGCAGAAGATGTCATATAACAGCGGGATACAGCTAATACACACGCACACACATGCCTATTCATGTCCCACAAGCGTAAAACACTCAGTTGCTTACAGTATTTACACATGTGTAACAGTTTTGGAATTATTAAGTCCCATGGAACAGCTTGTAATATCACAAACACACTTTTGGCACAAGAGTGCAGAAGGCCTGATGTTGTAGATGTGTGTGTGTGTGTGTGTCTATAAAGCAGACAGGATGCTCATGGCCTGCTGTGTAAATGTGCGTCATTTGAGAAGAGTTTTAAAGGTGAATTCATGTCTGAGAATCTAGACAAAACCAAAGTGAAGTTTAACACACAGGGTGGGGGATTAAAGGTTAAAACAGAGGACCAAAGTGACGCAAGCCTTGGGAAAAATGCATAACTTAAAGGGCATTTCTGCAGATTCCCTGGGGCAGTGGTGGCTCAGCAGTTAAGGCTCTGGGTTACTGACCAGAAGGTCAGGGGTCAAGCCCCAGCACCACCAAGATGCCACTGTTGGGCCCTTGAGCAAGGCCCTTGACCCTGTCTGCTCCAGGGGCACCATATCATGGCTGACCCTGCACTCTAACCCCAGCTTAGCTGGGATATGTGAAAAAAATTTATATAAAATGGTAATATCATGGTCTCATTTGTTCAAGAGTATAGAGTTTTTCCATGTCAGATCAACCAAATTTCATCAGATTTTTGATTTTGTTCATACTTTTTTTTTCTTCTATTGTTTCCGATTATTGTAAATGTGTAACGTTAAAAGATTTGCACATGGAGGCACATTGAGAGCCCCGTATCTCTGGGATTTAACCATATAGGGCCATAAATATGAAAATACCAACAACAACAAAAGTTTGTTCTGCATTAGAATCTAAAAGGATATTATGATCTCTTTTTTACTTCTAAAGTTATAGGCACTTCAACACAAAAAAGTGTTTTCCCCCGATTTTGTCCTCACACCATTAGCATAGAATGCAATGAGGGGTGCAGAAGGCAACTGATTTTAGTAGTAGACCTACCAGTCGCTGTGTAAAAATAAAATAATTCTGTTGCCATATTTCTCAATTAAATCTTTTTTACCTGTAGTTTTGTTCCAAAATCATAGGTGAAAATTGTCGTTTTGACCCCTCTCTACAAAATAATGTGTTACTCGGTAAATGGTATTTAATATGTTGGCTTTCATCATCATTTATGCATTTCTTTCTCCAGAAAAAAAAATTATAAAAATTACATTTTGATCCAGGGACCACTGGTTGAGTTGATACTAACTGACCTTTGCAAAAGAGATTCCACTGGATTCATGAACATTTGCATTTCCTTGAAAATAATAATTATTTTTGTCTTGTTTCTTGTCAGTGTTATTTTAACTTCAGAATTTAATATTTTCATACTTGAGTATGTGTTTATTTGTGATTGTGTTTTATCTTTAATAGTCAGCACATGAACTTTAAATCTGTTGCGAATGTTAGTCATCTATTTTAAATTTGTGGCATTTCTCTCCCTATGAAATTATTCTTTGCACCCTAAAAATTTATTAACATAAATTCACAGGAAATGAGTTAGTGGTGGTTCTGAATGACATACTCTTTTCCAGTCATTCATGGCATTAATACAAACTAGCATATGCTAAAATCTATTTAGAATATGTCAATGTTTTATTTATTACCCTGGTGCACATAGTGTCAGATACTATTTGCACCCATATTTAATACTAACATACAGTATGGGCATCACTGCAGTGTGTTTATTGTGTTTATTTAGAGTCCCACAGACAAACTACATTAACCCCTACCCCTAAACATAACCTTAACCGTACCTTAGAAAAAAATAGTATTTACTACAGTAACCATGTTTTCACACGGGAACGTGCGATCGAAACCTTCGCTGCACTCCTCTCACGGTGACCAAATCACTGCGATGAAATCAACATTTATATTCATTTGTATCTATTATTTTAAGTAGTATTAAAGGAAATATTAAGAGTGGAAACAGGAAATCGAATGGGAAAAAGAGTGGGACAAAACGCAAATTCGAACCGCGGTCGCTTGGACAACAGTACACAATCACACATCGTCTTCACACCCCATGCCACTGCAGCGACATCTACTGGTTAGTTTGTCATATATTTCTGACTATTGGGGTGCAAATAGCTGCCCTGTTTGGGGCAGTTGCTATATACACCAGGGTGCAAATAGACACTCCATTTATTTTATTTACTAGTTTTTGCAGTGCTGGACTGGGGGTTCGCCAGGGCGCCGTACAAGCTAGAACCACCACTGAAACTAATAAAAATCCAGTAACTTTATTTTAGTTAGTAAATGTTTTTATTTCCTGTTATGCATTGTGCTGGTGTTTTTGGCCTGTCTCCAGCCTTTTGCTTCCAACATTTTCTTGCACATTTTTCCTCTTCAAAAAGCATATTTTAAATTTAAAAAAAATATATATTTTTTTTAAAAACCACAGATGGACATAAAAGCATTTTTACATTGTAGAAGTGACTTCTTCTTATTTTTATTATTATTATTTGTGTCCTCAGGTTATTGGTCAATCCTCTGATTATCATAACTATGGAATTGTGTACTGTTCCATAAATCATAATGGCATCAACATACTTTCAGAAACTGAACTCTGCAAGTAAGTGTCTTCTCTTTATCATTTTAACTTATATTTTGTGAGGTTGGACAGAAGGGGACAGTATACTGAACATTGAATATTTTCAACCCTGTTACCATTTTTTAGTATACAATTGATTATTGAAAACCGAATATCTGTAGCTATATCAACATTAAACTCTCTCTCTCTAATAAACACCTTGAGCATACAGCTAGTAATTGCCAAGTAAACTTTAAAACTGTCAACCCTGTTGCTTTCTTTTTTGGAAAGCTGAGTTTAAATAATATTACGGGTTCAATACAATTTGTAAAAACGTAACCTTCATGCACTGTTCGGTCATTTTTGACCGAAATCAATTTTGTTTCTTCAATAAAACTGGTTTTCTTTATCTGACGGGTACGAGACTTGGTGACTTTTTGTCCATTTGATATCTGAACACACACAAAGAAATTGGAGTTGATTCGATCAGTCTAAGTGGTAGAAAAAAAGAGGTTACACTTGTAATGTTCCCAGACAAAAGGGAATGGGAAACACTAAAAATCACAGATTTGTTTTCATTATTTATTATATAAAATTATAAATTAAAAAACGGCCACAATGCAGAAAAAACACACACAGACTTGAAGGGGTGAGACTACCAAACATCAAGAGTGCAAAACACAAACACACACACACAAATCTAAACTGGTCAGACTATAAAATAGAACAATTTTTTTTTTTTATTATTTGTCAAAAAATAAATAAATCAGCCACAATGCAGAATGCACACACACCAAAATGAATTGTTGAGACCATAACACATCTACAATGTTGAACACACACACACACATTCATCTGGTTACAACCAGGGATAAATTAGGTTATTACTTGTTATTCTACTCATTTCTAACAAAATGCTAAACTTTGATGAAAGTAGTCTTTGATAATCTTTAAATATATATCTAAATGCAGAACTTGTGACAAAATCTAGAATGAATATTCATCTAGGATGAATAAGTAGCTCTCTGCAGCCATCTACTGTTTATACTTGTAATTTCATCTGGTTTGTATTTTTATTTATTTTTTTAAAGGACAACACAGTTTTATTCTTGAGACTTTAAGCTTTCAAACGGTATATCATTTATGAGGATTGGTTCAGTATTTGAGAAAATATTCATAAGAAAAGTCAAAAAAGTACATTCTCAAGCTCAAGGTCATATAGGTAAATAAATTAGTTAATAAAATAAAAAACACCCAAAATGCACAACTTTATAGCTTCTACATTATTTAATTTAGAGTTGTTACATTTCTTTCATAACAATTAAAAAAATTACGTTTATTGTTTCCGGTCACTTTTGACCAGGAACAACTGGAACGTGATTTAATGATGAACAGTGCAAGGGTCAATATTGATTTCCATAAAATAATTACTTCGACTTGTCCCTTCCTCCTTTATTTAACAAAAAAAAAAAAGCAAAAATTGCGATTACAGTAAGGCTTTTACAATGGAAGTGAATGGGGCCAATCTGTAAATGTTAAAATACACGCTGGTTCAAAAGTACAGTCACAAGATGTAAACATTACATACTATATGTCAACATAATTTTAGCGTGACAAAATCGCTTTGCAACCATATCTGTATGAAGTTATAATTAATATTACAGCTTTGTTGACATGGCAACAAAACCCCATATCTCGGGAACAACTTTAAACAAATAAGACTAGAAAGTGATTTTATCCCAATATAATCATGTTAAATAATGTTATAATGTTAATCACATATAATATTTACGTCTTGTGGCTATACTTTTGTATTTGGCGTTTATGGACTGGCCCCATTCACTTCCACTGAAAGTGCCTTACTGTTACAATGTTTTTGAATAAACGAGGGGCGAGTCAAAATTATGTCTGTGGTAATCAATATTATGCCACAAATTCTGCCAACTGAGCTTAATTTATTTTGATGTCTGAATATTCCTTTAAATCTCAACATGTAATATTTATGTATCTAATGTGAATTTATTAACACTTAAAGGCTGTCTTTTTCAGATAGAATGCTGAAAATCCTTTGGAAATGTACTTTAAAGACCACCTTTGCAAAATGGGAAAGGCATTTTATAGAATAACTCTCAAGCTGTTTTTAGAGTGCCCAAGAAAACAAACAGGAAGTGGTGAGATAATCTGAAAGTTACAGATGTTTTTGAAGTGCTTTTTTATTCTGCTTCTGTTTATCAGAGAGATGAAAGCTTTAAATGGTGAAATCAAGTCAGAAGAGAGAAATCGTCTGGAAATCTGCTCAATTTCCTGTGTTTTTGCTTCACTTTCTGTGAAAACCATTATCTATGTGCCACTATACACACACACATACACAATACAATAAAACACACACCGGGCCATTTCCTTCTCGCAGTGAGGTAAGATGATCCAGTGAAGAGTTTACTAGCCTACTGGATTTTAAATACACACACACACACACAAATATACTGTGTGATCATTAGCTCACTAAAGGATGATGTCACTGTTCGGGACTTGTTCCGATTATCAAAAGCAACGACTCGATTGCCTTCCTTTATTCTGGGAAAATATTGTTGATTTACACGTCTTCCATCCCAATGCCAGCATTGCAAATACTTGGAACCAGGCGTCTGTGGGACTAACTTGGATTTCAGTGTGGAATGAATGTCACTTCTGTTGGGGTGAAAGGATGTGAGCCCTGCTCAAGTGTTCTTAGGTTTCCTATTGATGGAGGCCATGGAGATAATGTCAGTTTACGTTTAAATATGAAACCAGACCTCACAAGTTGTGGTAATTTAGCACATGTGCACATTTGTGTGTGTGTGTGTGTGTGTGTGTGTTAATTCATACAGTATAATCAGTATTACAGACAGGAATTTTTTTTTTTATTGCACAGTGGTTGCTCTTTCGTAGCTCAGGAGATGTTTCTCCTAATTTTCTTATGGAGAAATTCAGTAAGATTGGTGATGAACAGTAACACCCTGTCTACACCAGATGTGTCCATTGATGTGACGCCACAACGGCTGTCTACACTGGAAGTGTCAATGTGAACATTTTAAATGACATCCAGATAGCATGGACCAATCATCTGTGAGCTTGTGCAGATTTCAGTAATGGTTAAAGGGATAGTTCACCCAAAAATGAAAATTCTCTCATCATTTACTCACCCTCATGCCATCCCAGATGTGTATGACTTTCTTTCTTCTGCAGAACACAAACGAAGATTTTTAGAAACATATCTCAGCTCTGTAGGTTCATACAATGCAAGTGAATGGTGACTAGAACTTTGTAGCACCAAAAATCACATAAAGGAAACAGAAGTAATTCATATGACTCCAGTGGTTTAATCCATGTCTTCAGAATCAATATAATAGGTGTGGGTGAGAAACAGTTCAAAATTTAAGTCATTTTCTTTCTCTAAATCTCCACTTTAACTTTCACTTTCAGATGTGAAAGTGAAACTAAACAGGCACCACATGTGACTTTCAGATGAAAAAGTGAAAGTGGAGATTTAGAGTTTAAAAAAGGACTTAAATATGGTTCTGTTTCTCACCCACACCTATTATATTGCTTCTGAAGATATGGATTTTAACCACTGGAGTCTTATGAATTACTTCTGTTTCCTTTATGTGATTTTTGGAGCTACAAAGGTCTGGTCACCATTCACTTGCATTGTATGGACCTACAGAGCTGAGATATTCTTCTAAAAATCTTCATTTGTGTTCTGCAGAAGAAAGAAAGTCACACACATCTGGGATGGCATGAGGGTGAGTAAATGATGAGAGAATTTTCATTTTTGGCTGAACTATCCCTTTAAATGTGTGAATAACCAGTATTCTGCTTTATTTTCAACAGAAATCCACTGTTTTATTTGACTTATATAAATATGTTGGCTTGACAATTCTACAAACTTGGTTTAGGTTTTATATATATATATAAATTCTAACACTAACGCCTCATAGAAGTTTCAAGCTACATCCACCAAACTTGGTACAGACCTTCAGACTGTTCTGACTCGAGCCAGTCGCACACTGCACGAGAAGTGTCGCAGGTTGGACAAGGCACAGGTATCACACACGACGCATCAATGTGGTGCAACTGGCATTCCAAAGTTGTGAATGAATCTAGTCATTATACACATAAAGGTTACAAAGGTTTTTGTGCTTCTTCAAGAATGAACAAAGTGATGCTGATGAGTCTGCAGGTTAGTGTATGAACGAATAGAATTGATGATGTTTATAATATTTCTCTGGAAAGAGTACTGATTTTTTTTACTTAAGTAAATTACTGCTACTGAAGAAATAATTCACTTGAGTACAAGTACTAAGAAATATTATGACTCAAGTAAGAGTAAATAAGTAGTCTGCCGAAAAACTACACAAGCGATTACGTTATAAGATACTTTATGAAAATTATATTATATATAGTATATACACTTCCATTTTTAGAACACAAATACATTTCTTGAAAGAAACTGATGCTTCCTTTCACCAAGGATGCATTAAATTGATCAAAAATACTGCCAAAATCATTAATTGCAAATTATCATTACAGTTTGAAATAATTGTTTTAAATTGCTGAGGTATTGAGTTCTTACAAGTTGCTCTACACTTGCAAGTCAAATTTTGGTTTTAAAAAAAGAAACACATTGAAATTCCTGAAACTCCTGAAATTCTATTTTTTCCTAAAGTCTGTTGTTTTAGAGAGATGAAGGCTTGTCCATGCATTAGTGTTTTGAAAAAAGAATTTCTAACCAGGATAGAGAGGGAAGTGGATGGCCAGATGCACAAAAAAAAGACAAGTAAATCACAGTCTCTAGTTTGAGATACAGACTCCTCACAGGTCCTAAACTAGCAGCTTCTAAATGCCAAAGACCTGCATTGCTGCAAGACGATTCTTGGACAAGCAGAACATTTTATGTATACAACATTTATTTAAATAGAAATAAACATTTTAAATGTCCCTAAATCATCTCTAAACTACATAATGTGCATTGTGACTGAAACACATTCCTATTTCAGGTTTATTCTCATTCACATATGTCCAAGTATTTTGGCTATTAAGTTAACACTGTACAAAACTAATATAATGCAATATCATAGAGGAGGAAATTTATCCTTATTATACAAGATATGAAATGAGATTATTAAGCAAACTGTTATCAACTCCAACATGCCAACTGAATAAAATAAGGCAAAAATAAACATTTCACACAGTGTTTATTGAGAGATATGATTGATTCAAACACTAAAATTGGCTGTTCTGTTTATGTATTATTGTATTACAGTTGTAATAATAAAGTCTTAATTAACATTATGGTTATTTAACATATCGAGGTATTATTATTATTAAGTAAATTTTAGCATTTGGTTACATTGTTTTGTGATTTCTCATACCTTCCTTATATAACATCCATCCCTTGCGCACTTTTGGCCTCTAGTGGGTGAGACAGGGCAGGAAAGTACAGTACAGCACCATGAGCGAGAGTGTTAAACAAGTTAAACAAACCTTAAAAACAAAGTGAAGTTTGATCAGTGGTTAAATGTGTTCAGACGATTCCCTCGTATCTGAATGAATGGCTCCTTTCCAGAATAAAATTAAATATGCAGAAAATCATAGGATTACAGTTCTTGTGTAGTGACAGGGCAGAGAGTCTTGGAGAAGCTAGAGAAGAGAAGACACCAGCATCATGATGCTGTGCCCTGCGTGCTTCCGTCGTACTGCGCACTGCGTGTTTTAGTTTATAAACTTTCCACCTCTGAATAAGACATACTTGTAACGGAAAATACAAGCTATATGAAAGACACATATACACAATATATCATTGTAATGGGGTAAAATGGAAAGGAGGAGGCGAGAACCTGCCGGCAGTTCTTCCCCTCCTTCTCGGACCTGGGAGGGAGACAAGGGGAGGGAAAAAAAAAGAAAGAGAGGCAAAGGCCAACATGGAGCGACAGTGGGAGAGAGAGAAAAAAAAACGTACTCACCGGTTCTCTGATACGTCGTAGCCTGGTTCTCAGTCACTCCTCCACCCTCTAGTGGATGACAGCCGCTCCTCCCCGGGTGGATCGGAGGCAGTCCTCCGGCCCCTGACGGACAGAACGCCCCGCCACGTTTTGGTGGATGGTAGGGGTCTCCTCCACCCCTGGCAGCGGTTCTCCCGCTCCAGGCGGTCGGCAGTGAGCCCCTCCCCGCTCGCGGACGGCGGTCTTCCCTTTGACCCTGCCGTGTTTCAGCGGCCGGTAGGGGTCTCCTCCGCCTCTGGGAGCAGCCCGACGTTGGTAAGGAGCCCCTCCTCCCCTCGCGGTTGGCAGTCGTTCCTCCGCTTTCAGGCGGCCGGGCTCCTCCGTCCCCTGGCAGATGGCCTTGGCTGCTCCTTTGGGGTGGATGGTAGTGGCGAGGACTCTACAACGGCACATCCCTACCCTTCCCGGGCTTCGGCACCAATGTAACAGGGTCAAATGGAAAGGAGGAGGCGAGAACCGGACGAAGCATCAAAGTAATATTTAATTAAACAAAAAGACACAAACATAAACACATACAGGGCAGCTGCCTGTAGCTCTCTCTCTCCCGAACTGCAGCCTCCGGCGGCCTTTATCCCTCTCGTCGGCTTGATTAGCCTGATTAGGGTCCGGGCATGCGTCATCACGGCCCGGCCCCACCCTCCTCCTTGCCACAATCACCCAGTGATGGCTAAAGTAAATAATCTATGTCCTTTGATAATGATTTAGGTTGAATTAAATGGAAAGCTACGCAAGTTGGCTCAGTGGCGCTGTAGAATTTTGAGCAGCTGGACACAGCTGACAGGTAGCGAGCGGCAGCGGTGTGCGTACTGGAATAAAAAACAATTGTCTTGAATTTTAGAATGCGCCGTGACATCCGCCAGACATGTCCGGTGTGCGACCCCATTCAGTGTGCTGTCTTTTTCAACTGGACTTGCAGTTTTCGCACAGCAGGTGGTCATAAATCGTAATAATCCCATAGACTTACATTGACAGAATGTTCAAACGGGCCAACAGAATGCTCGTTAATTCAAACTCCAATTGTCAAAAATTCAAATGTAAACAAACACACAAGGCTTTGATCTGCTCTAAGTTGCTCTCTCTCTCTCTCTCTCTCTCTCTCTCTGTCTGTCTCTCTCTCTCTCTCTATTTGTCTGAAATTTATTGGACTATTTATGTGACAGTCTGTCTAACTATCTGTCTAGCTAGCTGGTTGTTTGTCTTACTGTAATATCTGTATAACTAGCAAAATTTGTCAAGGCAACATCAAAGTTTTTCTTGACAAACTTTACGTATCTAGTTATTATTTTAATGTTATTGTTGCTAAAACTGAATATACATGTGGTTAGAAACAAACAATGACCAGAAGACCAGTAACATCACATTCCAGCTTTAATGTAACCATTAGATGTTATTTAAATATGTAACAAATAAAATTCATGGCAAAAGATTCACACCTATGATATTTGCTAAGTAAAATAATTTTATTTCAAACAAAAATTATAATAAAGAGGCTGGAGTAGCGCTGCAGCTTGTCAGCAATACACTGAGATGTCCTTCAACCCTCTCAACCGAAGGCATCGGGGGCACACTCATAAAATAATCTATGATGCTGTATAAACCGGAAGCGTCCGTTGTGACGCAAAGAGATGCACCTTCAGTTGTAGTAGGGGTGTTAAAGAGGTTTAAAGGTAATGTGGGGAGTATAGGTAAAAATAATTTGCTCTTGAGGATTTGGATGAGAAATGTTTGAGTTCATATTGAGATCTCTGACTTTTGATTTGGCAAATCTGAGCACATTACTGAGATCTCTACTGAAACCCTAGAGAAGACATATATGGAAAAAATCTGAGATGCAGGAGACTTCCGCAAAAGTCTCAATTTGTTATCCATTTAGTCTCATTGTAGCCTTGAAGAAATAAATATTGACTATGAAAGACATTAAGATATTAAAGAAGTATTTCTGTTATATATGTACCTTTACATTCACTTTAAACCTGTTTTTGTACAATCGCTCAATGCAAAGACATGCAGTTACTCTGGAGCTTAAGTACCTGAGAAATAGCTTCCATGTGCTGCCTAACTCACCACACACACACACACACACACACACACACACACACACACACACAAATAGTGACAAACACTCCAAAACGTCAACCGTCACACACTCTCATTCATCTCTGCTGATGTGTCTTTGAGGTTTGGAGCATGTGACTGCAGATTTGAGCCGCTTGGTTTCTAAAGCCTTAATGGGGTAATTCTCCCAAAAATGAAAATTCTGTCATCATTTATTCACCCTTATGTTATTCCAAACCTGTATGACTTTCTTTCTTCCCTGGAACACAAAATGAGAGGTTAGGTAGATTGTTAGCCTCAGTCACCATTCACTTTCATTGTATGGAAAAAAAGATGCAACCATACGGGTTTGGAACAACATGAGGGTGAACTATTCTTTTAAAATTTGCCTTGTTGATCAGCACCTTGTTTCCATTCCTCTTTTGATTTGGGCCAATAAGCATCTACCTAGCAACTACCTAGCAACCACCTAGCAACGGCCTCATAACCACCCACAACCATGTAGCAACCACATAGCAATGTGCTAAAACCCACTCAGAACACATTAACATCCACATAGCAATGGCCAGACAAGCACTGCAATTCAAACAGTTTCCAATCTGATGCGTTTTGATTCCAGTTTTTATTATAGTACATTTATGGACAAACTATGGTGACTTTCTTCTTTATATGCTTGTTAGAGACAGAAATGAATAAATTTATATTCTGTAACTACTCATGTGGCAAAAATCTGGTGCATTACTCATGGCGGTCGGTATCATTAATAACAGACTTGTCTGATTCTGATGTAGCGCACTCATTCAGCACTTATATTCAAACCGCTGATTGGTCGGTCACACTGACCAGTGACCAACCACGAGATCTTGTGGTGAGTGACATAATCCCACATCCTAATCAGAGGGGCGAACACTGCTGTGTGTGTGTGTGTGTGTGTGTGTGTGTGTGTGTGTGTGTGTGTGTGTGTGTGAGGAGCCAAAATTACAGTCTTTAGCTGAGGCTGCTCTGTCATTAAAGCTTTTTGAAGCATTATGGGTATGTTAAGACCCAGGTGGGCAAAGTTATGGAATGTTCTGATTCAAACCACCTTCCTCTGGTGTGTACTTTTGTTACAACAGGATGCTGGCCTTAAGACATTCTCAGAATATCTGTTGAATCTCTCAGTAGAACAGGAGGAAACACACACAGTGTCCTTTTGTTCCAGTAGGGTGAGATGGCCTGACGGAGTCTGTTAGTTCATGGTAAGACGACCCTGCTAATGATCTTACCATGTGTGAGTGCAAAGGTTCGGTTGCACAGACAAAGACACATATCCATCTTTATGTTTGTGTAAGAATGGCCACAATAATGTGTTTCTGAGTTGTGAGCCTTTTAGCAGACACAATGAGATTGTGTGTCTATTGACACTGCTCTAATCCGAGTTATCCCTCTCAGACACAGACTCAGTACGTGTTTATTGAGGCTTTTAACAGCCTGTGTAACTGACCGTGTTACATGGACTTTAGGAGCATGTAATTGCCAAGACGGGGCAAACTGGGGCAGTAGAATGTTCTCTTGAACTACTCAAGAGGAAGTTTAGTTTTCACTTGACCTTCCTTGGGGCAGTATTCTCTTGAATTTGTTTGGAATTGTAGAATGTTCTTTTAACCTGTTCTGGGGAAAAGAACACCTACATCCAACATCTACAAGTTACAGCTGACATGCACTGACCAGTTTGGACTGTTTTGACACTCGAAAACAGATGTTACGTGCTGATTAAGTTCTACAAATAGCTTTTCATTCTCTAGTTCCTTTACCATGTCTGCTTTGGTGCTTTAAAGATCCCATGAATTCAGAATTGGGGTTTTGTGTCTTTTAGTCCAAGTTGGTCAGCTTTGAGCAGGGTTGTACACTTACTTTTTGTTAGCACTGATTAGCAAAAATTAAAATCTATTGGTACACAGAACAGGGTGGTGGAAATTGTTTTATTGTTATTTCTAGAAATATTTATTACTAATTTTAATCTTTTAATTAGGGCTGTCAATTTAAATAAAAATAACATGTTAAAAAATGAACAAAATTAATCATGCCCCCGGACTTTAAAAATGTAATTTATATTATCTGAATTATATGTAAAATAAGTTTTATATATATTCAGTGCTTGAAGTGGGGCAGTACCTGCGTACCACCACTTCTCAGAGTCTCCCGGTACGATGTAATGTCTTTATTTAATGTAAGTCAGTGATTCGATGAGGCCAGCCAATCACTCTAATCTGACCTTCCAAATTATTTAGATAAAATCGCAGTGGTAAACATCCAAGCTCTCTCTGCACAAAACTCAGCGGTGAGTTTAACAACACTCAACAAGTACAACAGCATCGGTGTTAGTCAAGCATTCCGTGGTCCAGTCCCAAAGGAGCGTGCGTGTTTAAGCTTGTCTGGCCATGGTTCAGGTACACTTTTCTCCATAACATGAATCAGCAACTGGGTGAGCACATTTTATCGAGTCTTATTCAATCAAATGTATTTATGCAAATTGTTTAGCTGCTGGGTGCAGTTAAAACTACAGACTTAAAAAAAAAAATTCAAAGTTGTTACAGAAGTGATGTCAGCTCATAGGCACAACCTGTTTTCACAAAAGATAAATCGATGACGAAAACCGAAACTTCGAAGAAAATACACAGGAATATTTGCATTTTATTCTCAATTCTTTTCTGTAGTGCTCGTAAAACTATTATGTGTAGTGTCACTGAACTTGCCTATGCATAAACCCTGACAGTGTTTGTTTCTATATACAATTGTGTGTCAGTGTTCACAATCCTGAACATCCTCAAATCAGTTTGTTCACAGTTTCTTATGATTATTTATTATCTGCACAAGTATCTGGCTCCTGTGTTCAAATTCATGTGTGCATGGGTCAGGACAAGAAAAGGCTAATTGTCCCCTCATTGAATGAGAGGATAATAAAGAAAAAGGTAAAAACAGACATAATGCTCTTTTTCAGGTTTAGGCTGCATTATTTTGTGTAAAAAGGCAGTTCTACTCTTATGAGGGTTGATATTGTCAAAGATACAGACTTAAGCAGATCTAAATGCTCTTCCTCAGTTTTCATAAACAATAACTCTACATTGTATGTTTTTATTTTCAAAGTAAAGTTAATCAAAACCTATTTGTTATTTGAGGGTGTGAGGTCATGTTTGTTTTTCATTTACAGCCAGACCTTAAAAATGTTAGTTAAATACCTTTTTAATGTAATTACATACTATTTTAATGTAAATAAATTCATATTGTTAACAGTTTTGTTTTTCATGTTCACATGTTAGTTACAATAAATGTGTTAGGTAAGATTAATACGGAAGAAAGTTTGGCCCTAGTTTAGCCCCTCCGTACAGTCTCACAGCATCATTTATTTTCCAAATATAATTATTTAAATATTATTTATTGAATTATTTTAATATGGGGGTCTTTTTCAGCAAATATTGCTATAAGCGATTAATTGCAATAAAATTAATCAGCATATCATGTAATTAATTCTGTTAAAAGTTTTGACCAATTGACAGCACTACTTTTAATCATTGAGGGCAAACAGAACTATCTTGCATTTTTATTGATCGCTGTCCTTTTCTGCATATCGTGGCACCCTTCGGCATTTCACGGTGCAGTTTTGCAGCCCTCTTCAGCCTGTCGCAGCCCATTCGGCATAACGTGGCGGCCCATTTCAGCTTACTGTGGCCAGTTCGGCCGTTTCACAGGTGGCCCACCGGGAAAAGTCCTGGTTCTCCCTATGGCCAATCTGCCCCTGACCACAACCCTCCTGTGAGATTTGGCAATCCACAGTTTTCCTGAGCAAACTCTGGCCGCTGCCATGATGATTCTAATTGCCTGTTTTCTGTTTCTGTTCTCGAGACGCAAACTGATGCGATCAGTAAAAATGCAAGATAGTTCTGTTTGCCCTCAATGATTAAAAGTAGGGCTGTCAATCAATCAAAACTTTTAACAGAATTAATTACATGATATGCTGAATTACATGCCATGAATGCAAAGACTACCAAAACGAGCGATCCAGATGGATAACAACCATTTTTTTTTTTTTGAATACAAATTAATTTTATGCTCAACTTGTGCTATTGTTGGTTGTCATACCTCGGACCATCGCTTCATGTCCGTTTGTATGATGTCAGGTGAGGCACTGTCAATAAAAAACGGTCATCTCGACCGTAAGTATCAGCACTATACAGCCACAGGTTTTTTGACAACTTTACAAATGTGATACCTTAAACACTACATTACCCGCTAAGAATATATGCCAATGTGAGTGAAAACCCTGGAGACTGGATATTGAAAACAGTCGAAACATGGAACACTTCCACGTTCACAAAAAATGTGGATAGCATGGCAGACATCAGACTCATTGTGCATGTTCTTTTTTGCAATGCTACTCGTGGGCGGAAATTAAACATATCGCACACGAATGGGTTATGAATGGGTTAAGATTTGTTGTCGCATATCGGAATTTTTGATTGCACCTGCAAGCAAAACTGTCGCAGTGTACATGCTTTGATGCTTATCTACATTATAAGCTAGCATACTCCTAAAAATTGACAAAATGTACTTTTATACACATTTTTTTTATTTCTCCCCAATTTGGAATGCCCAATTCCCAATGCGCTCTAAGTCCTCGTGGTGGCGTAGTGACTCACCTCAATCCGGGTGGTGGAGGACGAATCTCAGTTGCCTCCACGTCTGAGACCGTCAATCCGCGCTCCAGGGGTGGTAGTCAGCATCTTTACTCGCTGAGCTACCCAGTCCCCCACTTTTATACAAATGTAAAATATACACTCTCTCCTCCAGCAAAACAGCTCTAAAATATTTTTATTTCTAAAATAAGTTTGTCCATAAAGGTGTGCACAAACTTTTAAAACAATAGAATTCTCTCTAGAATGAGAATGCCCCTCCCCTTAATACCACCTGTCTATCAGTATAGCAAGTAACAAATTATGGTTATCTGTGTGTCGTCAAAGTATGAGTAATTATAATTAGGGCTGGGCATCCATACCGATTTCCCAATTTGATACAATTCTGGTTTACAAGCTCTCAATTCGATTCTGATAATCTTAATCTGAATTTATTTTTATTTTTTTTACCAAACCCCAATAAAAATAGTGATACTTGTCTTAAGAAGCACCACTAATAAAATCCAGCATGCCGTACCCACATACAGCTCACAGTCTTAGACACATTTCTTTGCCAATGTAAAATGCTTCAATGAATATTCATAAACTGCCATTGAGTTGAAAGATGAGATAATTGGTTTGAATCGCTCCTGTATCATTAAAAGACTGTTACCAGTATTTGTGTTGGGTGGTCACATGTGTATCTGACTTTTTAAATTATGTTTTATTGCAGAATCCTTTGGGCAAGAATCAGACGTTCATGGAACATTAGCAGCACTCCATCCAGTTACCTTTAAACAATTCCCCAAGGATCCAACTCAGCAGACATATTTTACAGCACCTGTCAGTCAAAATATAAAATAAAATGTGAAAACATGGACAACTGGTGGGGAAAGCCAGTTGAATAATGTGGAACAAATGGAACCTCATAAAAGGTCCCATTAAGTGTTAAGCCAGGTTGGCCAATTGTACAGCACCACACTTAGCTCCACCCCCCTCGGCATGGGGGCATCTGTTACAGTCATAACTCCGCCCACCACAGCTGCTTAGAGTTGATAGACAGGCTGTTACCTCACCCCAACACTTACACACACATATGCATCATTAAAACCCGAAGGCACACAGAACCAACTCTTTTCTGCTGTTCCCCATACAAATACACTCTTCGAGAGCTGAAGATTTGACTCAGTCAGTCAGTCAGTTTCTCTTTACTAATAGACTTTACAGCAACATATGCACACAAACTCACAAATACTAGTAATTAAAGGCCGAAGACGCAAAGAAATCAAAGCTCAGCTCTTCCACACACTCTTCCACACTCCTGTGGAGTGTTAGAAGGTTTACTATAGGATGGCTGCTTCAATGCTTCTCCTCATGGCTGTTTCTCTCATCTTGAGTCTCAGCTCAGCAAATGCAGAATCAACCGGTGAGTATCACATATTACTTTTTAAAGGTTAAAATGTTGCGTAAATTCAGAACTAGTTGTGTTACTGGATTTAATTCATTAGAAGAGTATTTTAATGACATCATTGTCACTTCAATTGTGGTTTCATTCACTCCCTCTCTCTTTTTCTCATGTTTCTCACTCTCTCGCTGTCTGTCTCGTAAAATCTCACGCTGAGTCGTATTTCAGTGGCTGTCTCGCTCTAAAAAGTCTCTGAGTTCTTTTCAAATGGCTGAACTTTTTAAAGTCTCTCAGATTGATTACCTTTCCAATTTTCAATTTGTTCATCTCTGCAATATGGGTGTGTTTAGCACAAATTCTAAAGCTCCAATTTCCATATGTTATAGTAAGAGATAGTCAATGTGTTTGTGTACATACTTAGCAATAGTTTGGGGATGAAATTGTCCCCAGAATGAGCTAAATCTGACAAAACCTCTCTGTAGGGATGTTTTTTGTTTGTTTTTTTTGTTGAAAAAAATAATAATAAAAAAAACTTTTTTTTTTTTCACAAACATATTTTCTTTTATGAGTTGGGTAAGTCTGTATTCATTATAATGACTTTTAAATAAGAACAATTGAAGTCTATCTTATGTCCTCATTGAGATAAGTGACTATGCTAAGTAAACGTGGATGTGTGTGTGTGTGTGTGTGTGAGTGGGAACGGTACTTAATCCTGTGCTGTAGAAGTCATAATGTCTTTTGCAGAAATGATGAGACTGCATTATTTCATTGAAAGTGTAAAAACGAAAAGGCGGACACAATAATACTTAAAGAAAACACAAGTTCCAGCACACTCACTCACTCGTACACAGTCTATTTTCATCTTTAATTTCAATGCAATATTTACTTTAAGACATGTGTGCTGGTGCGTGTTTCAACATTAGGATGAAAAATAATATATAAAGTCAAATCACACGTGTTTGTAATCACCGTCCACATGTAAACATTTCAACACACCATCTGTGAACACATGTGATTGATTAAAGCAACAAAAGCAGCGCTGCGAGTGTTTGAAATGGACAGTCTATTTCTCTTAATTTATCATAAGAGAGACAAAAACCAAAACCAAAGAAAGATGGGATAGTGGTTTATGATTTTAGCTGTTGAAATTTAAACTTGTACTGCTTCAGTCCCACTCGTGAGTTTCCTAATGTTTCCAACCAGATTTTGGTTTTTGTGGGAATATTGCTTTGATGCCTTTGGTAATTATATTTTTGATTGCTGCAGTGCCGTATGAAAATAAATGTCAGGATATCTCTTTTTGCACACATATTGGAAAGATGTCATTGCCATGTCATTAAAATAACTTTTTTCACACACCATAATATTTGCCTGTTCAGCAAATGGCAAACTTCCATTACCATAACAACTAACATCTGTACTAGCGGTGTAACCACAATGGCTGACCATTCACCTGGTTTCCATGAAGCTTTCCACTCAAAACATTCAATGGGTGAGATCCAACTCAATCCCAGTCCCTGTCAATCTCAATTAAACTAAGACCAGTTGCTACAGTTAGAGGAGTTTAATGTGTTTCAATTTAAAACTCTATAAATTAATCTGAAGAATTTACTGTTTATTCTGGACTCCAATAGACCACACAGTCATTTACCTTGATTTGTGCATTTTCTGAAAAAAATGTGAATGGTGCTAGGCCGTGCAAAAGTTGCAGACACGTTTTGGTGGTTGCCAGGGCATTACTTGTTCTAAGTGGTTGCTTGGGTGTTCTGGGTGGTTGCTAAGGTGTTTTAAGTGGTTACAGGGTGTTGCTAGTCAGTTGCTTGGGTTTTCTCGTTGGTTGCAAGGGTGTTGTTTGGTGGTTGCTAAGGTGTTCTGGGTGGTTGCAAGATGGTTGCTAAAGTGTTCTGAGTGATTAAAAGGGACTTGTCAGTTACTAGGGTGTTTTAAGTGGTTGTGAGATGGTTGCTATTGTGTTCTGAGTGGTTACAAGGGATTACTTGTCTCTTGCTAGGGCGTTCTAAGTGGTTGCTAGATGGTTGCTAAGGTGTTTGTTGGTAGTTACAAGGGCATTGCTAGTCAGTTGCTATGACATTGCTAGGTGATTGCTAGGGTGTTTTGAGTAGTTTTTAGGCATTCATGGTCAGTTGCTAGGGTGTTCTGGGTGGTTGCTAGGGGATTGCTAGGTGTTTGAAAGGATTTTCTGGCTGGTTGCAAGATGGCTACTAGGATGATCTGAGAGGTTACATGGGTATTGTCAGTTGCTAGATGTTCAGGGTGGTTGGAGGGCATTATTGGGTGATTGCCAGGCTGTTCTGAGTGGTTACAAGGGCACTGCTGGTCAGTTGCTCGGTTGTGTTCTAGGTGGTTGCAAGATGGCTGCTATGATGATCTGAGTGGTCACATGGGCATTGACAGTTGCTATGGTGTACTGGGTGGTTGCTAAGTGGTTTCTAGGGTGTTCTTGGTGGTTACAAGATGGTTTCTAGGGTGTTTTGAGTGGTTAAAAGGGCATTGATAGGCTAGGGTGATTGCTAGGGTATTGTTAGGTAGTTGCTAGGGTGTTCTGGTTGGTTGCAAGATGGTTGCTAGAGTTGTTACTAGAGTGGTTATAACTGTATTGTTAGGTAGTTGCTAGGGTGTTCAGAGTGGTCGCTAGGCTGTTGCTAAGATGTTCTGGGTGGTTGCAAGACATTTACCAGGGTATTCTGTGCAGTCACAAGGGTACTGCAAGAAAGTTGCTAAGGTGTTCTGGGTGGTTGCTAGGGTGTTGACTGGCGGTTGCTATGGTGTTCTGGGTGGTTGCAAGATGGCTGCTAGGGTGTTCTAGTTATTAACACATACAAAATTGACTAGTTCTTGTCATGTTGAAACTTAACAGAGAAAGAAACTCTTTATGATTTATTCAGAGCCACATGCAAGTGGCTAAATAAACAGCAACAGTATTTACAGTCAAACAGAATGACATCAATCTAAAAGACCTGGCATCAATCCCAGCATGCATTAGCCTAAGGAACAACTACATGTTTGTGAGTGGAATGTTTTGTGTTTGAAAGACACTGGTATAACGCTTATATAACATTTTAATGACATTTCCCCGCAGTGTATAACCTCTTAACGTCGCCAGACTGTCTGCCGGATCTCCTGCACGGCGGTTTGGCAGAGCAGGGAGTAACAGAACTTTTCATTCTCACAACCTTCCGTCTTCAGCCTAGAACCGGAACCACTGTATTCAGCCTGTACAACCCTCGAGACAACAGCAAATACTTTGAGTTTACTGTGATGGGAAAACTCAACAAAGGTGAGAGCATTTTTGCAATATCTATGACATATCTATATGCATTCACATTATAGTAAGTTATATGTTTATTTTAAAAAAATAACTAATTTGGCATCTTAATTTTCTTTTATTATTAATTTCAATGGCCACTCTTTAAGCAGCAAAAATTATTATTATTATTTGTTTTATATATATATATATATATATATATATATATATATATATATATATATATTTTTTTTTTTTTTTTTTTTTTTTTTTTTGCTTATCTTACTCAGATCTCTTTAGCTGTTTGGTAACACTTTACAAAATGGTTCCATTTGTTAAAGCAATATTCTGTGTTCAATACAAGTTAAGCTCAATCGACAGCATTTGTGGCATAATGTTGATTACCACAAAAATTAATTTCGACTTGTCCCTCCTTTTCTTTTAAAAAAGCAAAAATCTATGTTACAGTGAGGCACTTGCAATGGAAGTGAATTGAGCCAACTTTTAGATGGTTTAAAAGCAGAAATGTGAAGCTTATAATTTTATAAAAGCACTTGCACTTATTTTTCTGTCAAAACTCATGTATTATTTGAGCTGTAAATTTGTTTAAATCTTAATTTTTACAGTCATTTTAGGGTTTTAGGGGTCATGGCAACAAAGTTGTAAAATTGGCTATGACTTTACACAGAAAAGATTAGTAAGTGGTTTTATCACTAAAATAATTTTTACACACATATCCTTTATGTCTTATGGATAAACTTTTGAAACAGTAATTATTTTAACATAAAAAAAATGGCCCCCATTCACTTCCATTATAAGTGCCTCACTGTAACCAAGAAAATGAGGGACGAGTCAAAATAAATTTTTGTGTTAATCAATATTATGCCACAAATGCTGTTGATTGAGCCTAACTTCTATTGAACCGGCAATATTCCTTTAACATTAACTAACAACATTAGTTAACGTGAACCAACAATGAACAATACTTTTACAGCATTTATTAATCTTGGTTAATGTTAATTTTAACAAATACTACTACATTTTCAAAGTCAAAAGTGAACTAGCATAAAATAATAATGAATCATTTTTGTTTTATTAATAACATAACTAAGATGAATAAATGCTGTAAAAAATATATTGTTCAGTGATTATTTATGATACCTAATGCATTTACTAATGTTAACAATTGGAACCTTATTGTGAAGTGTCACCAGTTTCTACTCGAAATAGATTAAAAAAAAAAAAGATAAAATTGGATTTTCGCAAAACCCAAAAACATTCAATCCAAAAAACATACAGATGTGGTTTATAATCTGATTAAAATCAGATTTTTGCACATTTGCTGTGTCATTCTAAATGGTCAGATTGAATTTCAAGTTGTTTTTGTCATTTGGGATATGACGTGACTAACATTAAATACAAAGTGCAGTAGTGTCTACAGTTTTGTTTGAATTTATTCGTTTATATTTTATTCATATTAAATAGAATGATGTCTGATATGCCTCATCAGTACCATGTTAAGATGTCATGCTAGACATGAGAGAAGGCAAAATTTCCTCTCTTTCCACAATGAGTTACTTTCTTATGTCTCTTTACATTGTGTTGATGCTAAAGTCATTTCTATGGCGACTAATTGTCTGAACAAATGTATCTAATTTTATCACTTGTAAAATGATTGACAGTCAGTACTACAGATCGGATTTGAAAAATGCAATGTGAACCAAGGCTTTGTCTCTTTATCTCTTCCTTCAGCTACCTTGCGATACCTTCGCCAAGATGGTAGGATGAGTACTGTTACCTTGAACAATCTGAAACTGGCCGATGGTGAGAAGCATCGCTTGCTCTTTCATCTTAAGGGACTGGAAGTGGGCCGGCCGGGGGCGTTCCCAAACACTCAGGGGATGTTACCTGTGCCCGGGGTGGAGTTACACCTGGACTGCAGGCTGGTAGAAACGCTGCGAGATTTACCGGCAGTGTTTAATGGCATAAACAATCACCAGGGTGTGGAGCTCAGAACTATGCAGGGGAAAGCACAAGTACACAGCATATTTAATCATTACTTACTTGTATGCTGAGAGACTTACTAGATGGCTTTCAGTTCATACTGGTATAATACACCCACATAAATGCCACACTGTGCTCTCTGTGTTCTGATTGGCAGGAGGAATTAGAGGAGCTCAAACTGGCATATGGTGATTCAGTGGAAAATGTTGCCTTGCTGCAGGACTGCCACACCCATCAGAGTGACTCCGTACAGACTTTAGGTAACGATAAAGTAACATTTGCATTGCATGCAATAAAAAAATTGTTCCAGGTTAAATACAACTTCAGCTCTATATACCATTATCCCAACAGCTTTTGTTTGATTCGGGTTTTGTTTGTAAAAAGATTGTAAAAATAAAATAAAAAATGGACATAATGGTCAAATTAAAATGATTGTAGATTGAATGGGAAATGGATTGTGAAAGACAGACAGAGAGATATACAAATGGAAAGAGAGAGAGAGAATAAACTGCTTGTCTGATAACCTGGTAAGCTGTGTTTGTTTATTAAGGTCTTAATACGAAACAGCTTACAACTCAGATGCTGGAGTTAACGAAGGTCATTAACGAGCTGAAAGATGTTCTTATTCAGCAGGTAAAATCTTAAACCATTTTATTTTCCTGCCTATTACGGTACATGTTCTTAATTACCACCATATATTATTTACTGTATTGTGTACACACTTTTACAGGTGAAGGAAACATCTTTCTTAAGAAACACCATCTCAGAGTGCCAGGCATGTGGTAAGACATTTGATGAGAGCCAAAGCTTGATGTTTGTGCATTTGGCATGCCAACACTTGCCAAACAAACACTCAAGGCATTGCTTTGTAGGCACAAATTCTGTGGCAAATTTGAAGCAGGGATGCAGTCATGGTGTCCCACCATTAATCTATCTTGAATAGTTCAAAGCACACCAAACATGCAACATTGAAATGATTGGTTATATACTAGGGCTGGGCGGAACGGAGGTGGTGAAACCAAAGTGCACTCCTGGAACATGTTTCCGTGACGATATGTGCATAGAAACCGCAGAGGGTGTGGAATGCGGTCCATGCCCTGATGGATACACTGGAGATGGCTATAGCTGTGATGATGTTGATGAGGTATGTGTGTACCTGTATATGAAGGGATCTTCTCATTAATGCAGTTTATTCTTCTGACACCATGTCTGAATGACACTTTTAACCTGGCATGCATGGCTGTGCGTTCATTGCAGTGTCAGTTTAACCCCTGTTTTCCTGGCGTGAGGTGTGTGAACATGGCACCAGGGTTCCGCTGTGAGGCATGTCCTCTTGGATTCACTGGTAAACCAGTGGAGGGTGTGGGCGTGGCCTTTGCACAAACACATAAACAGGTATGTCACGGCTAAGGTATACTACGTTTTTTCATGTGCCGTTCTGTCTTGCACATTGCCAGACACTTTAGTCTTTCAAAATATACTCTATATACAAAAATATACAAATTTTTTCACTTGCTTTAATGCAAGAAAGAACTATAGTGATAATACTTCTTTCACTCGTGTTAATACAAAAAAAATACAATTCAGATTTTACTTGCTTTAATGCAAAATAAATTGTAGATTTATTCAGGAATAGTTCACCCAAAAATGAAAATTCTCTCATTATTCACTTACTCTGATGCCATCCCAGATGTGTATGACTGTCTTTCTTCAGCAGAACACAAATAAAGATTTTTAGAAGAAGATAGACCTCTGTCAGGTCCTTAAAATATAGTAAACGGGTGCCAGCACTTTGACGGTCCAAAAGTCGCATTTAGGCAGCATAAAAGTAATCCATGCAACTCCAGTCGATCAATGAATGTCTTCTGAAGTTTGTGTAAAACATAAATAGATAAATAAAACGTTATTAACTTTTAAAAAGCGCTTCCTGCCAGAAATTGATGCATCACATAGCTGTTGTGTAACGTAAGGGCGTCGGCGAGTTCATGCAAGAATTCGGAAGCGGTGCTTATTTACAGAAGAACGAACGTCACGTGAGAGTTCGGCCATTTCAAACAGCATCAAAGCCCTGGACGGAAGCTCCGATTTAAAGTTAAAAATGTTTTAATTATCAACTTGTTTCTTACATAAACCTATCAATTTGCTTCAGAAGACATTCATTGATCAACTGGAGTCATGTGGATTACTTTTATGCTGCCTAAATATGACTTTTGTGCTGGCACCCGTTTACTTGCATTATAAGGAACTGACAGAGGTCTATTTTTTTCTAAAAATCTTAATTTGTGCTCTGCTGAAGAAAGACAGTCATACACATCTGGGATGGCATCAGGGTAAATAATGAGAGAATTTTAATTTTGGGGTAAATATTTCCTTCAACTGCTTTTTTATAAACAAATTCTCATTTGTTAGCAATTACTGTCCATGTCAGTTGCCTTTTAAATTCATATCTTATGCTTTTATATGTTGCATGTACTTGGACACCAGTTACACATTAATCTGGAATGCATTTCTGTTGTCTTCCCATAGGTGTGTGATGATATAGATGAGTGTAAAGGACCAGATAATGGAGGCTGCACGCCCAACTCCATCTGTGTGAACTCTGTGGTGAGAATCGTTGTCTTCAATAACACAATCCTATATGATGACATGTGACTATGTGTTTTCAAGTCACACATGCAAAGCAAAGAACATCTGTATCTTAATGCTTGCAAATGGATATTTGTAGGGATCATATCAGTGTGGCAGATGTAAGACCGGATTTACAGGTGACCAGATCAGAGGCTGTAAACCAGAGAAAAGCTGTGGAAACCGCCTGCAGAACCCTTGCGATCCCAACGCACAGTGCAAAGAGGAGAGAGATGGCACCATCACTTGTCAGGTACCCTTCGGTTACTTGCTTTCTCATTTTCACACCTCACACTTGGTGGCCCTTCCCACAGTGAAATCTCATTGGTCCAAACTCCTGCCCCAAGTATCTAAATATTAAACATCAAATATGTTCTGACTGGCTGTGATTTTCTAGTTTTACGCCACATTTTGACTCGCAGTATGGACCAAAAAAAGTTCTTGCCGCATTGCACCCTATTAAAGCACATTTTAAATGTAAATGCTTTTGTTTTTGTTTACCAGTGTGGCATTGGATGGGCTGGAAATGGTTATCTCTGTGGAAAAGACACAGACATTGATGGCTACCCTGATGAGAAGTTGCGCTGCAGAGACCCCACCTGCAGAAAGGTAACTATGGCAACACTGCAATGGATTTTGACTTGCTCAAGGCTGTGGTGGCATCACATAGGGAATGCTGATTCATATTGTGTCTTTAATACCAGGATAACTGTGTTACTGTTCCCAACTCCGGACAAGAAGACGCAGACGGCGATGGGAAAGGTGATGCATGTGACCCAGATGCAGATGGAGATGGAATACTGAATGAGCAGGTAAACACATAGAAGAGTGGCATAGCTGTTTATGTTTGTCTCACACTAATTCCTTTCCGATCTCTTACCTCTTGTTCTTCTATCCCTGGTTAAGATGTAAACACTGTAATCTGATGTGTATGGATTTTAGGATAACTGCTGGTTGACGCCAAACGTAGATCAGCAGAACATTGATAAGGACAGTCATGGTGATGCTTGTGACAACTGTGTCAGAGTAGATAACCCTGACCAGAGAGACACAGATTCCGATGGCCTCGGAGATGCTTGCGACGATGACATGGATGGAGATGGTGAGATTTTAGTAAAGTCTTCATAAATCGGTTGTAAGAAAAGATTTGCCCTTGTTTGTCTTTCTGATACTGAATCGTCTCCATTGTTTGGACGTGCATTTGTATGGATTGATTGTTAGGGTTGAAGAACTTCCTGGATAACTGCCAGCGAGTAAAGAATCGTGATCAGCTGGATCGTGACGGGGACGGGGTGGGAGATGCATGTGATAGCTGTCCTGACATCCCAAATCCAAACCAGGTACTTGATGCCCAGATACTATGTCCTTGATAAACTTGGTAGAAAAGGCATAAAATAATATTACTCCAAGCTACTTATAATTTAATATTTATGCTCAATTTTCCTCTACGTAGTCTGACATTGACAACGACCTCGTTGGAGACTCTTGTGACACAAATCAAGACAGGTATCACTCTAGCAGTGATGAGCATGTTTCCATAGCCCATGTTTCCATGTCCATTTCTTTGTTACTACACCAAAACAGATTACAACAAGAAGAATTGACCCTTTTGCTAAACTCTGCCCCCCTTGATTACCGCTCTGACGAGCTTTGCAGAATTTCCCATAGAAATGAATGGGAGATTGCCATCAATGGTGCGGTTTTTGGCAAAACACTCTCATAAACTGAATAGATGTTATTCTTACATGTGCTGGAATAAAGTGACCATGCAAAGCATTTTTATCAGACTTTTTTTTTTTTTTTAAAGAAATTGTTTAATTACACCATAATGTGATTAAAATCTGTGGAGACTGTAAATCAGAATCGAGGCAAATGATTATCAGTCACCTGAAAAGAGAAAAGCATCATTTGATTGTGATTACACACCTGATAACATTAGTGTAAGTGTACAGAACTGCACATAAGTGTCTACATCACACTCATGGTGCTGTTTTTTTTTTCTATCACCTCTACTATGACTTTACTTCATTATCGCCTCTACTGTGACCATGAAGCAAATGTAGGTGTCCTTGCAGATGTTACAAATGTTAAGCTGGGAATGAGGACTGACATATAGTTTAATCGATAATATACTATTTTCAAGATTTATTTAAAATTGAAATGAGAAAAAACACTGTGTGTATCCTCTCTGGTTACCTTGTGTCACTATAAGTGACCCGACAACAATGTTTTTTCCATATTAGCTAGAATTCCTCTGAAAACTACTTAAACACACTTGACTCCCATAGACTCTCATTAGAAAAAGGCTAACGCTTTTTAGGTAAAAAAGCCTGACGTCTACAGTTACTAAGATAGGATCGGTCAGTAATACTTTTAAGGTGGTGCTTAGCAAAGGGCCAATTAGTAAACAGTACACTGTGAATTCTGAGATTTCTGTGAGCCTTCTGGTGCTCCTTTTTCCTCAGTGATGGTGATGGTCACCAAGACAGCAAGGACAATTGCCCACTGGTAATTAACAGCTCCCAGCTGGATACAGATAAAGATGGACTTGGAGATGAGTGTGACGATGATGATGATAATGACGGTATTCCCGACACACTGCCTCCCGGACCTGATAACTGTCGGTTGGTACCCAACCCTGACCAGATAGATGACAACAGTGAGTACTTACCATAAACACCTTTTTGGCCCAGTTTCATTAACTGCTGCATAGAGACAGCGTGCTCTGTGTGTTACATGGTTCACCAAAAAATTAAAATTCTATCATCCACTTACTGTTATGTTGCTCCAAACCTGTATTAACTTTTTCAACCATGGAATGCAATATAAGATATTTATCTTTGTTTCTTGCCTTTACAATGAAATGAACAATAAAGCAATCATATTCCAATCATGGCTTACTCACCTGTTCATTTCTCCACTTACTAGATGATGGAGTGGGTGATGTGTGCGAATCAGACTTTGACCAGGACAAGGTGATCGACAGGATTGATAACTGCCCAGAAAATGCAGAGATCACACTGACAGACTTCAGAGCCTATCAGACAGTCGTCCTGGACCCTGAAGGTGATGCTCAGATTGACCCAAACTGGGTGGTTCTGAACCAGGTGAATGATTTGAAAAAATATTATATATATATATATAAACAGAATTGATCTGTAGAGAAAAATGTGTTTGCGATGTACAAGTCTGACGAATTCTTTGTTGTCCCATAAAGGGAATGGAGATTGTCCAGACTATGAACAGTGACCCAGGCCTTGCTGTTGGTGAGTGGATGCATTTTTTTCATTATGGTTAACAACATAACATAATCTACTCCATCATTAAGCATTTCAATGGATAATGTTATCCGCCTCTCCACTACCAGGCTACACTGCATTCAGCGGTGTTGACTTTGAGGGTACGTTCCATGTAAACACAGTGACTGATGATGACTATGCCGGCTTCATCTTTGGATACCAGGACTCCTTCAGTTTCTACGTGGTAATGTGGAAGCAAACGGAGCAGACATATTGGCAGGCAACGCCATTCAGAGCCGTGGCAGAACCTGGCATTCAGCTTAAGGTTGGGAAGATGAATTTCAAGATATGTCACCTCTGAATTTATGAAAATGTTGTACACAACAGAAGAACTCTCTAATCTTTATCTCTCTCTCACTTTCAGGCAGTGAAGTCGAAGTCTGGCCCAGGTGAACATTTGAGAAACTCTCTCTGGCACACAGGTGACACCAATGATCAGGTGCGCCTCCTGTGGAAGGATCCACGGAATGTTGGCTGGAAAGACAAGGTATCATACCGCTGGTATCTGCAGCACCGCCCACAGGTTGGATACATCAGGTAAGCCAATCAAAATTCAGATGCTTCAAACGTTAAAAGTGCATGTGGCCACTTCATTATTAATGCTGAAACATACTCTACGCAAGTATGTCAGCGCACATGCTTCTAGCTACACAAGCTCGAATTTGTGCATTCTTGCGTTCCAAAATGTGTTAGACCGAAATTCAAAACACAATGCAAGTATGTGTTGCATTCTCAGCGTTGACACAAGGGACACTATAGCAATAGAACATTAGCGTCCATTAGCGTGAACTGTCTGCTTCTATGTTGAGTTTTCTCTTTCAAGTCAACTATCGTAATGGTGGAGCAACAGTTTGAAGAGAATATTGCTGAGCAAGCAAGGTAAAGTCAGTATATTTATAGCAACTGAATAAAAACACATCCGGTTTACTGGCACAGACTTAATGGTAACTCTTATCGCCCCCTTGAGTACTGAGGTTTGTTACCACCACAGTAACGCAATAACGCATTTAAAGCATGTTCAACCGGACAGCACGTTGGCAATAAATTGGCCACACACTCAAATCTGCATACGCGTATTTGCGTTAAGTACGTTTCTGGCCTTAAAGTGATAGTTCACCCAAAAATGAAAATTCCCTCATTATTTACTCACCCTCATGATATCCCAGGTGTGTATGACTTTCTTTCTTCACCAGAACACAAGAAAAATTTAAAATATCTTAGCTCAATAGGTCCTTAAAATGCAAGTTAATGTCTTCTAAAGCAACACGATCGCTTTTGGTGCAAAAAAAGATCAATATTTAGGTAATTTTTTATTATAATCCAGCACTTCACGAGAGGATGGAGTTCAAGCGAACTCTCGTGTGAAGTATTCGCATTGCCATAGATTCTGATGTAATCTCACGTTCTCCACTCAGTTGAGACATCCAGGATGAGCACACAAATGCCCCTTTGTGAGTAAAGAAACAGCTCAACGCAGATCTAAACCAAAACCAACCAAGCTACTGTGCAGTGTTCCTCTTCCTCACTTGTAAACAGCGCTGCTCTTCCGGATGTGACACACGTGCATTAGTTGTCACGTGTTTCAAATTCCAATGCGATTACTTCACGTGCATACAGCTGCTCATCGGAAGCATGATTTATAGTTTAAATAAGTACTTAAATATTGATATTTTTCTCACCAAAAGCAATCGTGTCGCTTTAGAAGACATTCATTTAACAGCTGGTGGCGTATGGATGACATATATGCTGATTGTCTAATTTGTGGAACTTCAAAAGAGAAATCTCCATTCACTGGCATTTTAAGGACCTACGGAGCTCAGATATGTTTCTATTTTTCTTCAAATGTGTTCTGGCGAAGAAAGTCATACACCTGGGATATCATGAGGGTGAGTAAATAGTGAGAGAATTTTCATTTTTGGGTGAACTATCCCTTTAAGCAATTCCTTAAATACATACCACCCATGATTACCCATTACTTTTTGAGTTGATGTTTGAAGCCTAAAGACTTAAGTGTGTTTTTAGGGTGCGTTTCTATGAAGGCTCAGAGCTGGTGGCAGACTCAGGGGTGACAATTGATACCACAATGAGAGGTGGACGATTGGGTGTGTTCTGCTTCTCTCAGGAGAATATCATCTGGTCCAACCTGAAGTACCGCTGCAATGGTGAGAGGACACAAATGTTCCACCCTAAAGTGCCACTACTACAGCTGCAATATGTACACATTTTTAAACATGCAAACATAAAGTTACACCACAGTCGAAACTGGCAGAACCCACACATTTGTCATCATACTTTTTTCATTTTTTTTTCAGACACCATCCCAGAGGATTTCCAAGAGTTCACTGCACAACACAACATGGACCCCTTGTAAATAACTCCCAAAATGCTATACACACCTGAGTGCGTGTGAGAGTATACCCTCACATCATTATGCACACTCTTGTGTGTGTCTCTGAATGTCTGTACACAATGTGTGTGTGTGTGCATAATTGGGATGTGTATACACAATGTGTATGCCTTTAAAAAAAAATCCACTTTTTACTTAGTACTGGATTATTTCTTCTAGTGGTTAAAAGAAACTTCTTCAGCAAATCAATTAAATCAAATAATGTTTTAGATAAGATATTGACATTATCTCCTGTTATCTGTTGTTATAATTTGCCTAGAATGAAACTAGAGTTGCATCAAACCCATTGTAAAGACAACATTTACAAGAAGAATGAAACTTGATGAAGATAAAACAAAATGACTTAAACCTTCAGCCTCACATTATGTTTTGCACCAATAAAATAATCAGTTCAAGACATGTGAAGACATTTTCCGCCAATCTGTTCAAAGTGTTATTATTCACCCATTTACCAAAGATATCACACGATGATACATTCAAAGGCAGTGTGAACAAGTTCACATGATAAGCTAGGTGTTTGCTCAACAGAATTAGTGCCAGAGTGAATTAGCGACAGGAGTATAGACTCTCCTGCTGGTTTAACTCTAAGCTCATGCTAATCTCAGCAGTTCATGACTGTGTTCAAATTCCTCCTGTATGTGGAAGCTGTTTCATTACAGACTTTGAAAACAAGCTTTATAAATGTTCTTGGTAGAACATTTAGTTCTACCAGCTTCTGTCTAGAACATTTGGAAAACATGGTCAGCAGATGGCAGTATGGCACTAACATTCACAGAGCATTGCTTTTAGCTATTATTAGAACAATCTTTTCTTCCTAACTTGTTCTAACTTAACTCTCTCCTCTTTGTGCCTCTGTCCTCTTTGTGAATAAATTTAATATTCATATCCCATTGTATTTACATCGTTCTCCCAAGGTACTGCAAAGAATACCATGGTATAATGGTAGTGCCCAAAAAACATGGTATTCCCATGGCAATATCTGCTATGAGAAGACCATTATTCCAATCAGTTAGAAAAGATGTAGCAACACTAAAAATATATATTTTTGGTGGATACAGCTTTAGATGGTTTACAGATTTTGGAAAAACCATAAACAAAGTCTGTAAAATAACAGTATGTCGGCTTTGTCAAGCAAACATAATAATAACAATAGATATGTGAGGGATTAGTGATGCTTGCCTGAGCAAAATTTACCACCACAATGCTAAGGTGTAGTGGGTGGTTGCCAGGGCGTTCCTATGTGGTTATTATGGGTGTTCTTAGTAGTTTATAGCATGCAGGGTTGCTGACTGGCCCAAGTCAAAAGAAACCACCCCCAAGTCTCTCTGACATTCTGGTACCTAAATATACATTATCTTAGGACCCTCCTTCAATGTCACTCTATTGTGGGGGGGGGTTCCCACCCATTTTATCGTCTGTCAAGTGAAAATCATACGTTAGATACATTACATAATTTAGAAAAATAAATATGCAGCACACCTCTCCTCAGCAAGGTATCATTCATGTCTGTAGCACAAACGCAGTGGGACGTAGGAAGCATGCAAAGTAGGAGAAATACCAATAATAAAACTTTCCTTACAAAATAACACTAAAAAAGGAAGGTTGATTGAACAACAATTAACTCTTCACCCCTCCATGGCTCCGTATTTTAACCAGGAACTAAATTAGACTTTCGGTCGTGAATAACAGACCTCGGCACTATGAGGGCGTGCAAGGGCAAATTACGCGGCAAAGAAGGACATCCGCTGGTCACGCGCCAAAAGTTACTATTGATAGCACGACTTCTCACGAGCCCCTGCTGAGCCTTTTCAACGCAGAATAAAAGCACAATGTTCCCTCAGCTTCCTCAAACATATCTTTTATCTGACATTTACCTCTCTCGAGACACAACTGAAACGTCCAGCCGGTCGGTACTGGCAGATTTCTAAGTGTCATTAAAAAATTCCAAAATGGACGAAATTTGACTGAGAGATTCTCTGACGTTTCTCACCAAATTGGTCTCATTTTCCGGAACAAGCGGGAATCCTAGCATCTTTCGCCTGTGATTGGCTGACCGCGCATGACTGAGGAAATATGACCATTTATGTACTTGGGAATGCGCGCCAATTCACCTGCACATACATTGCGTAATGCGACATTCCCCTTGGCTCCGCTTTAGCGAGGACAGTGTGTGAAGAGGGAAATATTGAACTATTACTGTGACGAGCAGAAAGAACTATTAGTACATAAGCCATCCAAGCCTTGACAATCACGCGTTAATTGCATGTGTGGGTGAAGTGGCACTGGCTGTACAATTTCAGTCTGTTTTAACTGCACTCTGACACAAAGGGATATTGAGGTGTTTGTATATGTTGGGGGTACTTAGCTGTACTTTGTGGACAAAATGTCCCCAGAACATAGCAGTTTGATAAAAGCTCCCTTTGGAAATGTCCTCAAAATTAAAAACAAATTATAAAGTAAACAATCCTTTTATTTATGTTTTGGGTTAGCCTGTAGTAATGATAATAAGCTTTTTTAAAGCAATAGTAGTCTATGTGGTATATCCTTCAATGTAAAATGTTTTGCCAGGAATCAAACAATGCACTTCATATGGTGACATCAATATTGAATATATGTGTGTGTGTGTGTGTGTGTGTGTGTGTGTGTGTGTGTGTGTGTGTGTGTGTGTGTGTGTGTGTGTGTGAATCAACCTGACTTCTTTACACCAGCTAATGTGGTTGCTAAGGGCCAAGACAGGTAACAGGTAATGCATGTTTGAACAAGACTTCATTGCTTGCTCAAAGCATTGGATGGGATTTTACAATGTTTATACTTGCTTGCATACATAAATATTTTTACAAAGAATTTGCCCATATACTCCAAACCAAAATCACTCTGCCAATCTCTATTAAAAACAAAAAAGATGAAAAATGTATCTTACAAGGTGTAATATTGCGTTTTTAATGTGCATATTTCCCCTTCTTGCATTTATTTTAAGTTCGTTATTTGCAAAAACACATTCTCAATTTTATTGCAAAGAGATGTGTTGAAACAACCCTTGCAGGCATACATGCCAAAAGAACAATCTGTAACAGGAGCTGAAATGAGGAGAGATGGATGGATGGGGACTCATTGTGAATTCCGGAAACGTTCCTTCACATGGAGCGATGGGCTGCTACATCCGCGTGAGGCTCATCTCCTCCCGCATCAACATCGAGCGCGGATTGGTGGGCACGCGGTATTCCCTCTCGTGTACGTAGAGAATGTGCGTGCTCGGGGAAGCTCGGTCACGCAGCGTGGGTGCCATGTGTAGAGCGCGAGTATATAAAGCTCGGGGAGAGCGGCGGGAGATGCAGCAGACACCAGCTCAAGCGCCCGGCTCAGACTCAGCAACAGCGATCATCATGGTTCTTATCTGGACTCAGTTTGGCGTCAAGCACAAGAATGTCAAGTGCAAAGTGCGAGTGATCCACGGCGAGGAGGGATGTACCTCAGAGGTAAGATGATCCCTAAACATTTACATGACATTCTGAAAATCCATATGTATCTATGCTTTCTAATATAAATATAATATGCATGCAAGTTACAAGTTCTACCTTTTTTTAGGCTCTTATGTGTGAGGCAATCGTTTTTACTTTAATATACAATCAATATATTATTATATACATACATTATATACATACAATATATATATATATACGCTCACACACAAGTTTTTATTGAATATATTTGCATTACAAATTTAAAATATTTTACATTTTATAAAATATTATATTAATATTTATATATACATATATATAATTATATTTTCTACTTGGACATTTTGGATTATAATAAGAGGAAAAAGATCTTAAATGTATTTACATTATTAACAGTTTTGAATTTTCTGCCTCTTTAACATAACTTTAAATACTATAATGGCAATATCTCTACCTGAACCTAAGGGTGTAACCAAATATTCAAAATGAAAAATTAAGAATGGGTCATTGAAAAACCATTGTTCTAAATATTCGAGTTAATGTCTATGGTGATTCCCTGCCTAAACCAGTGAGCCTGAGTCACATTTTTACTTGGGATCACCCTATATGGGGTGACGAGTGACAAGCTCACTCTAAACTTCTGCTATCTCTTTCTCTCTGTGCGTGTAGGAGGTGCGTGAAGAACCTGAGGTGTCTAGCCCCCCGTCTTCACCAGAGTGTTTGGATTACTATGCTGTACTCGGTGTGTCAAGTGACTCTAACGAGGAGGAGATCAGGCGGGCGTATAAGCGTCTAGCGCTTCGTTACCACCCAGACAAGAACCCAGATGCAGACGCTGAGGACAAATTCAAACAGATTGCACAAGCCTATGATGTTCTGACAGATGCAGAGAAACGAAGTATTTATGATCAACAAGGTGAGAATAAAGTGCACAAACATTTTCTTTATATGTACATACTGACTGTATATTTGAGATACAAAATGGCTCAAAATTGCATTTAGAGCAGGGATAATTCCCCAGTCCTACACTTTAGTGGAATAGGTTCAGAGACAACCTCGGCTGTACTGATTCTCTCTCACACACACACAGTGCTGCAGACCAAGACACATGCAAATAGCGTCAAACATGCTAAATTAATTATCCATGCTTTATTAACCAGTGAGTGAACTCGTACAAAGGCATAACAAATCTCAGTAGACACGTACTGAGATCAGAACTGTGAATGCTCGGCTAAGCTCTGAGGAAACCCTCAGACATTTACACTAATACACACACACTGTCTTTTTGCTGATGGCATCCTCCTCTTCTCCTCCAGGTTTGACTAAAGGGGGTGTGGCTTCCACAGGAAACAAAAGTGACTCCTCCCACAGCTCCAAAGCCGACGCTCACTCCTGGCACGTTTTCTTCAACTTTGATCTGGACTCTGATGACGACCTCTTCAACCCGTTCCTGCGAAACCCCCTTCCCCACCTCAGCCGTCACCATGGTAACAGGGGTGGGCCTAAGCCTTCGGGCGTGGCCGAGGTCCACGAGCTCCTCGTGTCATTGGAGGACATTTTGACGGGCGTGACAAAGCGCGTGAAAGTGACACGCCTTCGACAGACTGACAAACACACGTTGAGGCCGGAAGAATATGTCTTCGATGTGGAGGTGAAGAAAGGATGGAAGGAGGGCACGAGAATCACTTTCCCCAAGGAGGGCCATCAGATGCTCGGCCATGCTCCTAATGACCTCGCCTTCATTGTTAAAGAGAAGAAGCATGCCCATTTCAGACGAGACGGGTCGCATATTGTGTACACCTCCACCATCACACTGCGAGAGGTGAGATACAATTGTGTGTATGCGTGGAACGAAATGTTCCCTCACAGTCTCTGGTACTCAATAAGCCTCTGCAGAGAGCAGCATCTAAATTTAGCACCTCTCCCCGCAGCTTTAGCGCGCACACTCACACACACTCCCCCTCCCTTCTCTAGCAACACCTCCTCCGCATTCTGCATCATATGACACACACACTCTCACATACATTCTGTCATTCTCTCCTCCTCTCCTCTCTAGCAGTCAGTCTTTTTTTGGCTTTTCCACCCTCATCCATCTAATTTCTCAAACTATTGACAAACCGTTTTTAGTGGTGACCGATATGGGATTTTCAATTGCCAATGCGGATACTAATAATGCAGTATTTACAAAATACAACTTAATGACAGCAAATAATATTGCTGCATTTAAAATAACATGTATTGTACTCTAATATTTACTCAAAATGTGCAAAAAATTGCCAAATATCGGTCTATCACTGACTGATGCCGATACTGAAATCTGGAGAACAGAGTTGCTGACAGCCGATAGATTGCAGATATTTATAAAATACAACTCAATGACTGCAAATAAGATTGTTGCATTTAAAAGAACACTTACTGTGCAAATTTCTTTATTCAAAATTCATTACAAAAAATTGCCAAAATACCAGTCTATGACTGGCTAATGCTGATACTGATATCTCAAACAGGGTGGCTGATGACTGATATAATGCAGATAATTATAAAATACAACTAAATGACCACAAATGAGATAGTTGCATTAAGGAGAACACTATAGTTTATTCAAATACAAAAAAAAAAAAAAAAAAAGGCCAAATATCGATATATCACCAACAAATATATAGGGCAGGCTGTTTAATCTGCCAGAATTTGGCCATTTTTAAATTATCTGCCAATAATTGTGCTTGAATGTGCCCAATTAAAAGAAGTGGTCACTCCAGCTAATGTCAGTTCCAAAATCTACCAATGGTCAATTAAAGAGACCAGTTTATACTATTTAGATATCGGTTTTGGCATCAACCAATGAAAAGTAGTGGTTGACCACCATTCATGCTTTCATTTTCTTTTTTTATCCCAATTTCATTCTCACTTTTCATGCCACTATTACCATCTCTCCCCCTCTTTTCCTGTCTCTCTCATTTTCCACATCCACTTCATCTTTCTCATCCCACGCACACCTTCTCTTCCCACGCAGACTGTAGCATCATTGAGAAATGGGAGCGATTAGCAGCTCTTTCCAGCGGTTGCATAACAGTGAGGTTCAATCTGTCTGGCCTATATGCCGCCTGCGTACAGCACAGATATGCACGTTATATAAAACCATCATATATTTACAAGTGGATCAGATCTCGTAACATATGCCAGAGGCGCATTATAGCACTCCTGCTGATATCTTTGCAGCCAAAACCCTGCAGTCAGTGATATAACAGATCAGGTCTCTGTTCACAAAGCATTTTAAGAGGAGTGCTGTGTAGCTGAGATAAAGACACGATAGAAACCTGATTTTGGATCAGTGATGAAAATCTGATGTGACCCTTTCTTTTTTATACATATATAGGATTATCTTGTAACACAATATTTAATATGCATTTTTTTATGTCTTTGTTTTCCCTCCAGGCTCTATGTGGATGCACAGTTAACGTTCCTACCCTTGATGGACAGATGAAACCACTCCCATCCAGTGATGTCATAAAGCCAGGATCAATCAGACGCCTTATAGGGGAGGGGCTACCCAGAGCGAAAAACCCCGCCCAGCGTGGCGACCTGTTGGTCGAGTTTCAAGTGGTTTTCCCAGATCGCATTCCACCTAGCAGCAAAGAAATCATCAAACACAGTTTGGGACAATGTTAACTTAGCAGCACAACCATATTCAAATGGACACATACCAATTTCAGTGATGGACTTAAGGTCAACTGTTTGTCTCTGTGAGGCACACAAATACACAATTAAACATACAAAAATTATGCTCGCACATAGTACATATGGGTATGTAATACCTGTATAAGTGTGATTCATACAGAGATGTAATGTTTGAGAAATATACAAACACACATACACTGAATACACACATCTGCATTCCTCTGCAAAGCACAGAGGCGTTACACTGAAGTGTTGGCATACTTCTTTAACCATGACGATCTTGTACTTGCGTACAGAACAGTCAGTGATTTAGTCTCTATGAGAGAACCCTGTGTCATGTTCAAATGAATTATTTGTAAAAAAAATAATTATACAGTGAAAATGTTGAATTTCAGATATAACCTGGCATGTATGATGAACGCATGTTTTATAAGCAAAAATAAAGTTTTATTATTGAAACAACTGTCATTTGTTTGCAATTTTGTTGTGGTGGTGCATTCTAGATAAAAAAAAAAAAAAAAGAATAGCTTAGTTCGAAAAAGATTCTATTTAAGGAATCTATTTAATTACTAAAAGGAATAAATTCAAATGGAATTTCTGATTGAAGATTAATAAATTACATCTTTCTGCATATCAATTTTCATCTTAAACAGTTTAGATGTTCATATTACACAACAGAAAAACGTTATTCTCTGAATTAGAATACTAATACACACAAAGGCTATATGAGGCTATGATGTGGCTGATTAAAAGTCAGTACTACAAAGTTTTAGACTTTCAATATTTCATTAGCATGCTTGTAATAGTTTGAAAGTTTTCTGTAGCTATTTCCTATTCAGTTCTGAGAATGAAACGACAAGCTTGCAATCGCATACTTGGTATTGGATTTATGGAGCTCATAGAGAGCTGTGCATAATGACATGGGTACATATACTCTCAATAGACTTGGAATAAGCTTTATGTAATTATTAATGCTTTTAATATTGCATAAACTTAGTATTAAACTTTATACATGCCAAGTACATTAGGTATACGTATTGGGCATTAAACCTAAGCACAAAACTCACACAGTTTGTGCTGGGGAACATGAGTTACATATCTAGGCACTAGAATATCATAGAGACTTAGGGTTCAAGCTCTTTTGACTTGGGCCAGTAAGCAGTTAGTAACCAACAAGAAAACCCTAGTAACCACTCAAGTCACAACACCTTAGCAACCACATAGTAATGGTCTGGCAACCACCCACAATACCCTAGCATTGCTAGTGTTGGCAGTTTAAATTTTTTATTTTTGTATCCCCTTTTCTCCCCAATTTGGAATGCCCAATTCCCACTACTTAGTAGGTCCTCATGGTGGCATGGTTACTCACCTCAGTTCGGGTGGTGGAGGACAAGTCTCAGTTGCCTCCGCTTCTGAGACAGTCAATCCGCGCATCTTATCACGTGGCTCGTTGTGCATGACACCTTGGAGACTCACAGCATGTGGAAGCTCATGCTACTCTCTGTGATCCATGCACAAATTACCACGCACCCCACTGAGAGCGAGAATCACTAATCGCAACCACAAGGAGTTTACCCCATGTGACTCTACCCTCCCTAGCAACCGGGCCAATTTGGCTGCTTACGAGACCTGGCTGGAGTCACTCAGCACACCCTGGATTCAAACTCGCGACTCCAGGGATGGTAGTCATCGTCAATACTCGCTGAGCTACACAGGCCCCCGTGTTGGCAGTGTTTGCATGAGTAAGCACTACTTTTATTTCTTCAGAATGTGTAAAAATTTACTTTTCTCAATAAAATTCAACCACGGTATAAAAAAGCAAGGTAATTCAGACTTAATAACTCACAATTGCGAGAAATAGTCACAATAGCAACTTTATACCACGCAATTACTACTTTATATCTCATAGAGGTAATTCTGACTTTAAAACTCACAATTACAAAAAATAAAGTCACATTGTAACTTTATACCTCACAATTCCGACTTCTCGCAAATGTGACTTCACATCTTGCTATTGTGACTTTATAACTCACAAATGCAAGTTATAAAGTCACAATTGCTAGAAATAAAGCCCGAATTGTGAGAAATAAAGTCAGAATCACCTTTTTTATTCTGTGGTGGGATCAAGGCACTGTATCCTCCATGTGTGAAAACATGGAGTAATATTTTAAAGAGACTGGGTACTGGTGCCCTTTCAAGGGCCACAGACTGTGCTTCACAGGCAATGTGTAAATGTACGAACAGTCTGGGTGACAAAGAACATTTTTTGGTGTCAGTCAGAGCCATATCTGTGGTCCATGAATCATACTCACAACTCTAAGTGCCAAACACTTATTCAGGGTCAGAATTGCCTTTTTTTTTTTTCTTCTTCTTTCTTTCTTTTAGCAAAGTGTGAGAGTGATCAGTGTGAAAAGGGGAATTTTGATCCTAGAGGATTCTTAGAAATACTAAAATAGTCCTTTCTAAATCTGAAGTGTAATGTTTATTTACTTTGCCATCTAATTCGGAAGATCCATCCTTAAGCTGTAATATTTATATTAAATGTATATTCTTATATTAACTATACATCTTGTTTTTCTTTTGTTTTTCATTCATTTTACTTTATTTTAATGATCAAATGTGACATGATCATTTATTATGCGACATAATTTGAACGATTTTGAAAAGATTTTTTGTACCCAAAAAAAAAAAAAAAAAAAATCAATATTTGTGTTATTTGCTTAATTTGCTCAATGCAACTTCAATGCATTGCATAATTCTAAAGTTTTGTTAATAAATTCAGCAGGCTTACGTGTCATGAATGTGAGACCATACCTTGCGTTTCTCGAATTCAAGCAGATGGAGGGCTATATCTGCGGCCTATAAAATGAAAATGTGAAGACAGAAACTAATAATAAAAGTGATATTGTTAATATATTTTACATTTGCCTTTTTGAAAATTTTAATCTATTCATTATTTATTTATTTTTATAGTAAAAAGACCATAGTAAACACATGGAAGCATGGATCTTCTTCACTACCATGGTTAGAAATAAAATGATTTCTATAAAAAAAAACTATGGCATTTTTGTAATTATAAACAGTAGACCTACTCTAAACACATGTAAAAACAATAAATACAAAATATAAATAAGTTGTAACAAAAATGAATTATTTTCCCTCTCTCCCCTAATCTTGCCTATGACAAATTTAATAGAGCTGAAGTAGTGATGTGATAATAATTATTATCAATCTATTTCTGTCTAAAGTACTGTTAGTGTTACTATAGTAAATTCATGGGTGGTGATGTCGAATTCTGTGCCGAATTCAAATGGTTTCCGCTTCTCGCGCCTTGCTTCACACTGATTCTTTAAGTGCTCGAGATTTAAGAGCTTTGCACGTGTGCTGCTCTGTCCATTGAGCCGTATCCATCTACTGAGACATACAGGTGCATTATCCGAGGTTGTGCCTCCGTCTGTTTATTTGACGCTGCTAAACCAGATACTTCAGATGCCCAGGTACTGCCCCTGTTGAGAACCCCTAGTTTAGAGTTTGTGTACTTCTGCATCCAGCATATGCACACTTCTGCATGTCTGCAATATAAGTATACAGTGTGTAAATATACAGGTGCATCTCAATAAATTAGAATGTCGTGGTAAAGTTCATTTATTTCAGTAATTCAACTCAAATTGTGAAACTCGTGTATTAAATAAATTCAATGCACACAGACTGAAGTAGTTTAAGTCTTTGGTTCTTTTAATTGTGATGATTTTGGCTCACATTTAACAAAAACCCACCAATTCACAATCTCAAAAAATTAGAATATGGTGACATGCCAATCAGCTAATCAACTCAAAACACCTGCAGAGGTTTCCTGAGCCTTCAAAATGGTCTCTCAGTTTGGTTCACTAGGCTACACAATCATGGGGAAGACTGCTGATCTGACAGTTGTCCAGAAGACAATCATTGACACCCTTCACAAGGAGGGTAAGCCACAAACATTCATTGCCAAAGAAGCTGGCTGTTCACAGAGTGCTGTATCCAAGCATGTTAACAGAAAGTTGAGTGGAAGGAAAAAGTGTGGAAGAAAAAGATGCGCAACCAACCGAGAGAACTGCAGCCTTATGAGGATTGTCAAGCAAAATCGATTCAAGAATTTGGGTGAACTTCACAAGGAATGGACTGAGGCTGGGGTCAAGGCATCAAGAGCCACCACACACAGACATGTCAAGGAATTTGGCTACAGTTGTCGTATTCCTCTTGTTAAGCCACTCCTGAACCAAAGACAACGTCAGAGGCGTCTTACCTGGGCTAAGGAGAAGAAGAACTGGACTGTTGCCCAGTGGTCCAAAGTCCTCTTTTCAGATGAGAGCAAGTTTTGTATTTCATTTGGAAACCAAGGTCCTAGAGTCTGGAGAAAGGGTGGAGAAGCTCATAGCCCAAGTTGCTTGAAGTCCAGTGTTAAGTTTCCACAGTCTGTGATGATTTGGGGTGCAATGTCATCTGCTGGTGTTGGTCCATTGTGTTTTTTGAAAACCAAAGTCACTGCACCCGTTTACCAAGAAATTTTGGAGCACTTCATGCTTCCTTCTGCTGACCAGCTTTTTAAAGATGCTGATTTCATTTTCCAGCAGGATTTGGCACCTGCCCACACTGCCAAAAGCACCAAAAGTTGGTTAAATGACCATGGTGTTGGTGTGCTTGACTGGCCAGCAAACTCACCAGATCTGAACCCCATAGAGAATCTATGGGGTATTGTCAAGAGGAAAATGAGAAACAAGAGACCAAAAAATGCAGATGAGCTGAAGGCCACTGTCAAAGAAACCTGGGCTTCCATACCACCTCAGCAGTGCCACAAACTGATCACCTCCATGCCACGCCGAATTGAGGCAGTAATTAAAGCAAAAGGATCCCCTACCAAGTATTGAGTACATATACAGTAAATGAACATACTTTCCAGAAGGCCAACAATTCACAAAAAATGTTTTTTTTATTGGTCTTACGATGTATTCTAATTTTTTGAGATAGTGAATTGGTGGGTTTTTGTTAAATGTGAGCCAAAATCATCACAATTAAAAGAACCAAAGACTTAAACTACTTCAGTCTGTGTGCATTGAATTTATTTAATACACGAGTTTCACAATTTGAGTTGAATTACTGAAATAAATGAACTTTTCCACGACATTCTAATTTATTGAGATACACCTGTAAGTGACTGAAGGCCAAGCTAGAGGGATGAAGTTGTATAAACAGGAAATTAAGCTTAAATTAGCATTTTAAGCATATGTCTGTTTTTTGGCAGGTGCTTTCTTAGTGGTGATTTAAAAGAAAACACAAATATGTTTATGATGGTAATACATAGATGACAAACAAAATGGTTTCAATTGTAAAATGGTCTATACTGCCCCCTCTCGGTCACATGGAGAACGCCAGAGATAAAAGGGACTTTGGAATATTTTTGGAAGACTAAAAAGGCAGAAAGTGTTGTTGTTGTTTTTTTTTTTTTTTTTTTTGCTCATAAGTTAGTTAGGACGCTTACCAACTCGACAAGAAATATTAATGTGAATGTTAATCTGGCTGAGAAGGAAATGTATCACTGTAGCCTAAAGTATCTGAATTTTAGATATGCTGATACATCCATTTACACTGAAGCCTATTTAGTTAGAGAAAAATAAGACAGATGGCATTCACGTTAAAGTGCCATTTTTCTCCATATTTTCGTACTGCCAATTAACAGACCTGTAAATGACTCTTTAGCGCCATCTTCCCGCCAAAACCTGGGCATCACCGGACATGGCCCTGAAAAGAAGCAAACATTCCTTAAGTTATTCAATCAAGAATTCTCAAATTATTTAACTGTTTCTAGAACATATTTTCCTTAAATAATCTTGGCAATTAGACCTCTATAGCACTTTCATCGAGAGTTTCGACCCTTGATTCACCTCAGCTGCAAGTCCTCAACCGTCAAGTGCAGTAAGCCGCCACAGAATGATCTGCCAAAGTGCCGTTACTTATTTGAACATTATTATGACGGCCCACAAATGAAATAGATGAGTTAACACACCAAAAATATTCTCTTCTGTAAGGTAAGAGTGCAATGTTGATGTAAACTGTCGATTTCAATGGCAGAAAAAGCCAGAAATCTCTTGACGCTCGAGCGCTGAGTCAGAATTAATCTCAGTGGAGCACACCTGTGAATCATCCATCGACTGTCATTTTTAGATATTTATTGATAGTATTTATTAAACATTAATAATTATATATAATATAAATCAAGCAATTATCAAATCAACTATAACTATTTTATTTTGATTTACACTGTGATGAAATGTCGCAGCTGCTGTGCCCTCAACAAATTTCCCTGAGGGCCTCCCAATGTCCAGTTTGGCCCTGTTGATGCTGGTTCTGATTCCCTGTGTGGTTCTGCTGCTGCTCCTTAACTGCCTGTTCATGGGTTACAAGCTCTTTCTGTTGACCCAGAGGAAGAGAGAACACTGCGGGTCTGAAATATGGCTCATGCACTCAACTCAAAGAACACGTGCTTCTCTGAGGAGCCTCTTTTCGGTCCAAACAGAAAGACTAACTATGTTTCTGTCTCGGAACCGGTGCTGGCGCCACCCATTACATCGTCCCAGACCTCTTCAGCCGAGAGAAAGGCCACCGGGCAGCGCGGCAGGTTTCTACGCCCAGATCTGGAACGATTTCACCGTGACGCCATCTGACCAGCTTAAATATGGGACAAATCGCGTCCTGTATTGATTTGATACGGGAAGCATAATTTTATCTTTAAATAGGAGAGATCCCATTTTTTACGGGACGGGTGGCAACCCTAGTTCATGCTGACACCACAGTCATCATGCATTGAGCTGAACATTTTATTCATGGGATTTGTTTGTACTTTTGTTTGTTGCCTTACAAACGGACAGAAAAAAATGTTAAGCAGGAGACACAATGAAAAAAGCTGAATAGTTCAGAAAGCTACTATCAGCTCTGATTATTCAAATTTGATTTGATTGATTTTGATTGATTTGATTAATCAGTAAAACCAATATATTGGTCTACCTTTATGCTGAAAGCATCATGAAATTAGCCAAAATATTTAATAAACAAACATGCAAGGGGTGGGAAATGCATAGAACTTTTATGAATGAAAGATCTCCCAATTCTTTGGAATTCTGCATGTGCAGATTCCTTCTGGGCCTGTCCATGACCCATTTATATGGTTCTCCAAGGTGGTTAAAAGAACACCTTTCCAATACCACCATATGGTACCATGTCTAAAAAAACATAATACTTTGGTAAGTGATACATTATAGAAAAGTACTATTTTTACAGTTTGTATCTAGTGTAAAATGTCTACCCTGCTGTAAACCATTGCCAGTGTATCATAGCCTTGTACCATTTAGACAAAAAAAAAACCTGGTAGAGGGAGAAATGCTCTATAAAGTTCTGACTGTGAGGGTAACAGATGTTTTTCAATACATTTTTGTGCCCAGAGCAGTAAAGAACCAGTGTTAATTTAAAGTATTTAAAAAGCATAAAACATGCCCCTATGGAATTAACTTGACAGTGTTGCTTAACTTCACTGGTTAAAGTTCTCAATGCTGGTGATTTCCATGCATAGAAGCAGCACTATGGATCTAGAGAGCACTTCTCTGGATAAGATCCACATGGAGAGTGAGTCTGCCAGCAGCATCCTGCCGGAGAACTCCCTTTATGTGCCATCATCAAGCCCTTTTGATGGAGGCCCTGGACTGGACAGTGATTCTGGAGCCAGCGCAGGTCAGTGGGTTCGAAATAATTGCAGTATGTGGAGGTAAGTGTTGTTTACATGGCTACTTTTGAGTGGTTGAAGAGGTTAGGACAATCACAGATTGGATAGAGTTCAAACTTGCAGTATAGATGTCTTAATGAATCAGAAAGCCATCAAAATTGGAGGTAGTTGGGGAATAACTAATTAAAAGTGTCAACATGGAAGACTACATATTTTTGTTGTAGCAATAAATATTTAATTAAATATGCTTATTTTTCACCATGATTATGATTGAGTTATATACAGTAGGGTGTCTTTTTAGCTTTATTAATAGCATTTTGTGTCCATTTATATCTACAAGTTTAATATTGTCAGTGTAATCATTGTTTTGTGCTAGTTTAATACTGCTTATTTTTTTATTATTATTATATAATCTGATATACAGTTAACATTTTTGCCTTAAATCACTTTTAGTTGGCCACTTTTTTTTTTTACTGTGTCGCAAGTACTTTTTCAAAGAGTAGCTTGACTAACTTAACCGGGTGATTCTCATGTAACCTGTCAGTTTACTTCAAATAAGAAACAAATGAGAAATTATCATTATATTCATGACAGTTATGCACATTTTACCCCCCAATTCTCATTAACACAACGTGGGGAAAAAAATGCTTATTATGGATTCTCATCATCCCAACATGATAAAAATATATATTATTTCAATTGTGAAGTACATATACATTATAGTAGTATTCTATTGGTACTGCCTATGCTAATTTTGGCTGTTTTTTTCTCCCCAATTTGGAAAGAGCGCATTGGGAATTGGGCAAAGTTCTCGAGGTGGCGTAGTGACGTCAATCTGAGCATCTTATCACGTGGCTTGTTAGGCGTTACCGCAGAGACGTAGCGCGCGTGGAAGCCCATGCTATTCTCCGCAATCCACGCACAACTCACCACGTGCCCTACCGAGAGCGAGAACCACATTATAACAACCATGAGGAGATTACCCCATGGGACTCCACCCTCCCTAGCAACCAGGCCAATTTGGTTGCTTGGGAGACCTGGCTGGAGTCACTCAGCACGCCCTGGATTCGAACTCGTGACTTCAAGGGTAGTAGTTAGCATCAATACTCGCTGAGCTACCCAGGCCCCAATTTTGACTGATTTCAATAAAAACAAAAATCATCAGATCAAATTAGACCAGCATTGTTTTTATTGTAATATACTAAAAATGACTGTTACGGTAATGGGAATCATCTTTGAAAATTATGGGAAAGGTAAAAGTAAAATGTGGTAATGAGAATTGGGTGGTAAAATGTGCTTAAATGTCCTGAAAATAATGTCACAATGTAAAAAGTCTTACTGTTCCTAAATGTATGCATAATTTTCTTTATGCAAATGTCCTGCTTATTTATGTATATTGATTTGGGAAAACTGGGGTAAAATATGACCAGGACAATTTCTTGACTGATTTTATGAGAATCACCCAACTATTTTAGATTTATGAGTAGCTTGCAGCTTGGTGCAATTTTAAGTCACTTTCCTAGCATTGTTGGCTGTATAAAAAGCTCGATTCTAAAGAGCTTTTTGAATAAAATAAATCATGTTTCAGAGGATGCGTATACTCTGCAACCATGTCAAAACAACTTTTGTAATTGGAATTTGTCACTATTATATATGAATGCTCTAAATTATTCATATAGGTATGTCGCTAGAGACATCCTATCTATGGACAGTGATGGTTTCCCTGGCTCTGCCTGGGCGTCCACTCTAGAATGGGATTACTATGACCCAAGTTACATCACCCAAAACACAGACACCATGTACCCCCCATCACTACCAAACAGTACTGGGTCTAGAGCCTGTGCTCCATAGAAAGGATGGAGAACTCCAGAATGGCCTTCTGAAACAAGACTCAATTCAGCCAAGCCATTCTAATTCTAGAACTTCAGTTCAGCCTAGATTTATTCTGTCTGGGTTTTGTGCACTTGAAAAATGTCCACTTGCTGTTTTAACTGCAACACGTCACTTGTCAAATCACAAAAAAAAAACAAAAAAAAATTCACATTCATAGCACAGTTCTGCAGCTACTCAAAAACGGTGTCGTTTAAAAATGCATTTACAAAATTACTTTAAGATACAGCATTTCTTTACACATCACATTGTGTTTGTTATTTTTACATGTTGGTCACAAGTGATTTTCAGCATGGAGTTGCTGTGGTCTTTTGAAAAGGCTTTTTGTATAAATGTTTGACAACTTAATTGACACCCTACACGTTATTTTCAAGAGAGTATTTAGATATCCTAGAGTTGAATAAACGTTTAAAAAAAAAAAAAAAAAAAGGCTCTGGGTTTTATTTCTCGAAAAACAAAAGACAGTTTTTATTAAAAGTAGATAAAATAGATTTAAAATTGCTATAAAAGTAATTGGTCCAAAGCATCCGGTTGTGCATTAAACAAATAATATGCTCAAGTGCCCCTAGTGGCAGGTGTAACTGGCCCAAAATGGCATTGTCCTGAAACAACCTCTCTTCAAGTTGCTATACAAGCCTAATTCCAATCTCAACATTGGTTATAAAAGACTAGCACTTTGCTGCAACTAGAGATTTTAAATCTAGGTGATTCCACAGTAAAGTTTGCTAAAAAAAAATAAAATAAATCGCAATCCCAAAATTCAGCCAACACCACAAATGTTTTATCAAATCTTCCATTTGAAGAAAGCTTTAAATAAGCAACCTGCAAATTGATTTTTGAGGGACAGTCAAGTTTCATACTTGACTTGTGTAGACAGTTTGTTGGAGTATGCAACTGGAAAACTTCAGAATGCATTTTGGATCCTACATTTTAAAGAACCAGCTTGTTTAACCAGTATAACCATTATTAGCACATTAGCTAATAATGCAAAGAAATGATTTTGAATTTAATACATAAGCAGTGTCAAAATCTATCATCAAAGGTGCTTCTTTGGACGTTCTAACAGCATTCCTTATTGAAAATTCAGTTACAAATTATACAGGTAATAGAAGGCAGAGTCACAAGGGTTGAGTTGGGAATACTTTATTCTCTGTTAAGAGATTTTCTGTACACTGAGGATCAAGTGCCACTTGAATATTTTCTTTAGGGTTTGTATAAATTTAAGCTGGCACAATGTGCAAACATTGACAAAACATTAGCGATAAAAAGGAAACAAACTACTCGAAGCTGGACAGGAAGTTGAGCACAGTTGCCTTGAGTTTGGTGTCAGAGGCCTCTGAAATCTTACCATCGCTCCTAAAACACAAAGAAATCAAATAAATAGAGATACATTTACAAAAATCAACCAACAAATGGTAGATACCGAATGGAAAACCATTAGTAATTTTTTTTTTTTTTTTTTTTTAAACTAACTTCCATAAATGGAATGGAAAAACAAGGGGGGAAATTTTTTTTCCCCCCAATGTACAGAGGCATGCAAAAATTTGGGCACCCCTGATCAAAATGTCTGTTTCTGTGAATAGCCAAGCAAACAAAAGATGGCCTGATTTCCAAAAGGCATAAAAGTTAAAGATGACACATTTCTTTAATATTTTAAGCAATTTTACTTTATTTCCATCTTTTACAGTTTAAAAAAAAAAAGGCCCCGAAGCAAATGTTTGGGCACCCTGCATGGTCAGTATTTATTAACACACGCTTTGTGGCCAGCTAAGAGTCTTTCAAATCTTGTTTGGGGGATTTTCACCCATTCTTCCTTGCAAAAGGCTTCTAGTTCTGTGATTCTTGGGCCGTCTTGCATGCACTGCTCTTTTGAGGTCTATCCACAGATTTTCGATGTTTAGGTTGGTGGACCATAGCAAAACCTCCAGCCTGCACCTCTTGAGGTCATCCATTGTGGATTTTGATGTGCGTTTAGTATCATTATACTGTAGTAGAAGCCATCCTCTTCATCTTTTTTACAGATGGTGTGATGTTTGCTTCTAGAATTATCTGGTATTTAATCCATTCTTTCCTCTACTAGTGAAATGTTCCCCATGCCGCTAGCTGCAACACAAGCCCAAAGCATGATTGATCCACCCCTGTGCTTAACAGTTGGAGAGGTGTTCTTTTCATGAAATTCTGCACTCTTTTTTCTCCAAGTATACCTCTGCTCATTGTGGCCAAAAGTTAGATTTTAACTTCATCAGTCCACAGGACTTGTTTCCAAAATGCATCAGGCTTGTTTAGATGTTCATTTGCAAACTTCTGACGCTGAATTTTGTAGCGAGGACGCAGGAAAGGTTTTCTCCTCATGACTCTTCCATGAAGGTCATATTTGTGCAGGTATCGCTGCACAGTAGAACAGTGCACCACTACTCCAGAGTCTGCTAAATCTTCCTTAAGATCTAATGCAGTCAAACAGGTTTTGATTTGCCTTTCTAGCAATCCTACGAGCAGTTATCTGAAAGTTTTCTTGGTCTTCCAGACCTCAACTTGACCTCCACCGTTCCTGTTAACTACCATTTCTTAATTACGATCTGAGGAAACGGCTACCTGATGCTTTGTGGGCATCAATTATTTTAATTTTCAGAGTGCTAGGCAGCTGCTTAGAGGAGACCATAGCTGCTGATTGTTAGGACAAGGTTTGAGGAGTCAAGAGTATTTGTAAAGCTCTGAAATGTACATCACTTGGCCTTTCCAAAGATGATTGTGAACAAGCCATAGCCCCTACAAGCTAATTAAGGTCTGAGACCTTGGTAAAAGTTATCTGAGAGCTAAAATCTCTTGGGGTGCCCAAACTTTTACATGGTGTTCCTTTCCTTTTTTTTTTCCCCCCACTCTAAAATTGTGCAAAACAAAAATAATACACTAATCTTGCTTAAAATGTTGAAAAGAACATTTCATCTTTAACTTTATGCCTTTTGGAGACCAATTCATCTTCTACTCAACTATTCACAGCAACAGAAATTTTGGCCCAAAAGTTTTGCATGCCACTGTAAGTGAATGGTGATGGTAGTCAAAAGTCTGCCTAACATCTGTGTTCCACAGAAGTCATACAGGTTTGGCACAACATGAGGGAGAGTAAATATCAGAATTCTCTTTTTGATGAACTATCCCTTTAAGAGAATCCCTTCTCTAAAGAAAAGGTCACCTGATGGCTGCAAGCAGATCCTGGTGCTGGCTGAGGACATGCTGAAGGAAGGCTTTCTCAAATTTTGTGATCTTGCTAGGCTCCATCTTGTCCAAGTGTCCTCTCACACCAGCATAAATGACTGCTACCTGCTCCTCAATGGCCATGGGACCTAAACAAGAAAAATCAGTAACCACGGGAGCATCAGAAGGCAGAATGATACATTGACTACGTTTACATGGATAGCAGAAAGCAGTTTATTGCAAGAAAACAGCGTTCCCGTTTACATGCACTGTTTAAGTGGCATACTCTTTACTCCCATATACAATTGGCCCCGTCAACAAGCAGCTTTCTCCACAGCAACATAATTTTCCCGCAACACTGGTGTAAACACACATGGCATCTGAGGAAGACTTCGCTATTTTACTTTGGTATATCTGGAAAAAGCAAAATCACCAGAGTTGTTGCTGTTTGTTTCCTTCAATTTCTATCGCAACCTGCAGCAGAATTGAGGCAGCATTGGGGTTTCCCTTACATAAAACTCCAGGATTCTCCCAACGTACAAGTGCACAAATGCAGACTTTTGGGACAGAAGATTTTTTTATATTTGCGTGTATAAATGGGTCTAGTTTATAGTGCATGTGATTTTCCCACTGTACTCTCAGAAATGCTGAACTCTTTCCACTGTGTTAACATGTTGTGGGCTCCATCCTGTGACGTTTGTTATCTGGTCTATTCCAAGAAAGTGCACTCTTCAAACACTTTTGGAGTTTACATGACCACATTAAGCCACGTACTCAGAGAAACCTAGGTGTGTTACACCGCTTTCTCTTAATCCCTTAAACGGCACAAGGAAATCAGTGTTCTTGTTTACATGACGTTACAGAATGCTGCTTTCTGCTAAAACCCTGGAATAAACAGTTTTCTTAAATGCATGTAATGTGGTCACTGATTGAATGTCCTCCAATGCAGTAGGGGGCAGCAGTGTACTTACAGTACTGGCCCTGCTTAAGCAGCTCTGTGAGCCGCACGCCCCTGTTCAGAAGTTGCTGTGTGGCGGCGTCCAAATCGGAACCGAACTGGGCGAAGGCGGCCACCTCACGGTACTGAGCCAACTCCAGCTTCATGGTTCCAGCCACCTGGAGAAAAGACAACAGGACATGTTATTGCCAGAGTAGTTAAGTTTTCCTGTTTGTTGCTCTTGGCTCCCTTTATCACTTGCTTGCATGCAAAGCCGGATAAGTTTTAGGATAAACATGGGACTTTCTATTGTTATTCCAGATTTACAACAAAAGTTCTTAAAACTCAGCCAACCAAGCCAGCAACATTGAAGAATCGGACCATGCTAGGCTGCCTTCAAATGGCCTTGCGTTGTTACAGCCAGATAAGTTTAAAGGCTAAACATGTTTTTTCATATTGATATTCAAGATTTACAACAAGTGTTTTTCTAAAACTTATCCTGAATTCAACCAAACAAGCCACATTGAAGAACAGGACCATTCTGGGCTGCCTTCTTCAAACGGCTTGCGTGGTTAGCCTGATAAGTTTTAGGATAAACAGGATTTTTATGATATTCCATATTGACACCCAAAGTTATCCTAAACTAAACCTTCTAAATTCAACCAAGCCAGCCACGTTAAAGAACAGGACCATGAGAGAAAACACCTGGTTGAACTTTACAGAAATAATAGCAATGCACTGACCTGCTTCATGGCCTTGGTCTGGGCAGCAGAGCCGACACGGGACACAGAAAGACCCACGTTAATAGCAGGACGGATACCCTTGTAGAACAACTCTGTCTCCAAGAAGATCTGCATGAACAGATCAGAAAGTTGATCAGAATGGAGTTTTACCTTGTGTAAGCTGAACACAAAACACAGGGAAAAGTCAACGTTACGACACCTGTACGACTGCTTACCTGTCCGTCAGTGATGGAGATGACATTGGTGGGAATGTAAGCGGACACGTCTCCGGCCTGGGTCTCGATAACGGGCAGGGCAGTGAGGGATCCACCACCAAAGTTGTCGTTCATCTTGGCTGCTCTCTCCAGCAGACGGGAGTGCAGGTAGAACACATCACCGGGGTAGGCCTCACGACCAGGGGGACGACGCAGCAGCAGTGACATCTGGCGGTAGGCAACAGCCTGCAAAAAGCAGCATGGGCCGAGTTTACTTTAAGAGGGTCATATTCTACATTTTTAGCACTTGGACTTAATCTAAACCCCAACTGTTATTACCGAGTGATACGATGCATTCTAAATGATCCCTCGGTTATAGAGTCCTCACCTGTTTGGACAGATCATCGTAGATGATGAGGGCATGTTTGCCATTGTCTCTGAAGTACTCGCCCATGGAGCAGCCGGAGTAAGGTGCCAGGTACTGCAGGGGAGCGGCATCAGATGCGGTGGCGGACACCACGATGGTGTACTTCATGGCATCAGTGTCTGTCAGTCTTTTTACCAGCTGGGCGACAGTGGATCTCTTCTGACCGATGGCCACGTAGATACAATACAGCTTCTTTTTCTCGTCAGTGCCCTCGTTGAAGCGCTTCTGGTTGATGATAGTGTCGATTGCAATGGCAGTTTTGCTAGAGACAACATAAAACTACATTTATATCCTTTGCAGAGGCTCCAACCAAAGTGACTTGCAATTCAGTGTACAAATAGCATTATTTTGCAAACACCAGGACGAATAGTGAATTAGGTCAAAATAAAAATGACACCATAAATTAAGGATCAAACGAGCCACGTTTACATGCGACCAAATAATCAGTTTATAATCCAACTGATAGCTCAATCGGATTGAAAAGCCTTCATGTTAACAAAAATGATCCAACTGAGCTGGATCCTAATGAAATTTCCATCCGATTGAAGTGGGTGGTGTAGACCTAAAATAATCTCATTAAAAGAAAAATATTAGCCATGTAAACATTTGAATCAGACTACTTTCTCAATCGTATTCTAAAGTACCTTGCACTCATGCATTATACTCTTCATGGGAACCCAATTAATGCAAAGCAATGACAAAATGTATTATTTTCCTTTTAAAATTGTTTATTGATTCAAAGAGTTGATAAAAGAAAAACAAAACAAATATACACTGAATCAACATTTAACTCCCTCTACTACCCCTCCCCAATCACCAACCCCACCCCCCAACGAACATCCCCGTGGTCACATAAGTACACACACAAAAAATAAAAATAAATAAAATCATACACATTTAAACTACGCCTCTCCACAGCCCCTCCCCGAGAGTCCCCCAAAAACTCCAAATAACTGCCCCATTTCCCATCAAATGAATCCCAGATCCCCAGCCTTCTATATGACACCTCCTCGAAAGCAGCCACCCTCCCAATCTCCGTGCACCACTCCCGAAACGAGGGCGCTCCAGCCGACTTCCATCCCCTTAAAACAATCTGTCTGCCTGTCATAACACTGGTCAGAACCCAATTTGTGTGATTATCCCCTATTTTGATGACCGCCCCATTGCCTAAAATACAGAGTCTGGGGCAAAATGAAACCCGAGTGCCCAAAACTCTGAATCTTCAACCAAAATTCTTGGATCTTAACACCCCCCCAAAAACATGGGTTAGGTCTCCATCTTCTGATTGGCATCACCAGCAGATGGGTGTGTCTTTAAGACTAAGCCTATACAATCTAGAGGGGGGTCCAACAGAATCTATTTAAAATCATGAATTGCATAAGGCACACCCTTGCATCTCTAGATACAGACTTGACATTTTTTTTAATCTGAGCCACACTCCCTCCTCCAATACCAAGTTTAAATCTTTCTAGTAGTATGCTACTCCCAAATATAGTACAGAGCAGATGGTGCAGCTGTAAATACCTAAAGAACTGAGATCTGGGGATCCCAAAATTTTGAACCAAATTTTCAAAAGCATCAACACTCCACTCTCATATAGGTCACAGAGCATATTAACCTCCCTCACAATACACTCTGACCAGCAGAAAGGGGACTTATTAATACGCAATTTTGGGTTCAGCCATATGCGAGGCAACATTTAAATGTCCAAATTAAACACTCTGGACATGACAAAACGTATTATAAAAAGGTATGCGGGCTCGCACTGAATATTCCGAAGAGCACATACACTTATCAGCCACAACATTAAAACTACTGACAGGTGAAGTGAATAACACTGATTCTCGTTACAATGGCACCTGTCAAGGGGTGGGCTATATTACGCAGCAAGTGAACAGTCAGTTCTTGACTTTCACGTGTTAGCAGGAAAAATGGGCAAGCGTAAGGATCCGAGTAGCTTTGACAAGGGCCAAACTGTGATCTCCAAAACGACAGGTCTTGTGGGGTGTTCCCAGTATGCAGTGGTTAGTACCTACCAAAAGTGGTCCAAAGAAGGACAACCGGTGAGCCGACGACAGGGTCACGGGCGCCCGAGGCTCATTGATGCACGTGGGGAGCGAAGGCTAGCCCGTCTAGTCGGATGCCACAGAAGAGCTACTGAAGCACAAACGAAATGCTGGCCATGATAGAAAGGTGTCAGAACACAAAATGCATCGCAGCTTGCTGCGTAGCCGCAGACCGGCCAGAGTGCCCATGCTGACCCCTGACCACCACCGAAAGTGCCTACAATGGGCACTTGAGCATCAGAACTGGATAATGGAGCAATGAAAGATGGCCTGGTCTGATGAATTATCATGTGGATGGCTGGGTGCATGTGCGTCATTTACCTGGGGAAGAGATGGCAGCAGGATGCACTATGTGAAGACGGCAGGCCAGCGGAGGCAGTGTGATGCTCTGGGCAATGTTCTGCTGGGAAACCTTGGGTCCTGGCAATCATATGGATGTTACTTTGACACATACCACCTACTTAAGTATTGTTGCAGACCACGTAACCCCCTTCATGGCAACAGTATTCCCTGATGGATTCCCAGTGGCCTCTTTCAGCAGGACAAAGCGCCCTGCCACACTGCAAAAATTGTTCAGGAGTGGTTTGAGGAACATGACAGAGTTCAAGGTGTCCAAAAAAAAAATTCCAAATTCCCCAGATCTCAATCCGATTGAGCATCTATGGGATGTGCTGGGAAAACAAGTCCGATCCATGGAGGCTCCACCTTGCAACTTGCAGGACTTAAAGGATCTGCTGCTAAAGTCTTGGTACCAGATACCACAGGACACCTTCAGAGGTCTTGTGGAGTCCATGCCTCGATGGGTCAGAGCCATTTTAGCGGCATGAGAGGGCCCTACACAATATCAGGCAGGTGGTTTTAATGTTGTGGCTGATCGATGCGTGTTCTTTCATGACATCACAAAGCAAAAACATAATGTGCGTGTCATGCTTAATAGGGACTTTAAGCAGCAGGTGCGGTTACGGCGTTCTGGGTTCCATTGCATGTACGTGACTTCAATTTCCTGAAGTCGAAACCATAATTTATAAAGCATTTCTTCTTTGCCATAGTGACAGTTGATCATACGTGATAGATTAGGAAATTAAATGTTAGAATATGTTTTACAAGAGATGATGCAAAGTGAACACACATCCTCCTCAATTTATGTTAAAATTACACACGGTTATAGGCTTTGAATAAAAAACCTCAAATATCGATAGCTATTTACAGGATACCGTACAAGAGTAAAACTCTTCTTCTGACACTTAACACTGCAAGCATCCCTTCTCTTGCCATTTTAAATAGCCTAACTTTTTTCTTGAATGGTTTAATGCTCCTTTCCGCCGTCATTATTGCTTAGTGATTTTTGCATAGCATCCTGTCTGCAGCTGTTGCGTAAAGTTCATATTATTTTGTTTCCACTCCACATCAGTAAAATCCTTAAAAGGACAACTCTCACCCACCTGTCTTTGTATTGTACTCGCATCAAGAGATGCCTGTGGTTAGATAAGAGGGATGGGCGTGAGGCAAGTCAGACAGGGTATTAGACACTGCTTTAAATTCTTCGTTTACCGAGTAGAGTGGGTAACAAAGCTTTTCAGGCATATTTGTTTTTTTAAGATATCTCAAAGCAAAAATGGCAATTACGGTTTTTGGTGCCATTCCCACTTTCTCAGCCTTTCTCCGCTTCTTCAGAACGGAACGACTGATGCTCTTCATATGTGCAGAAGCCTGGTTCAGAATACATGTAATGCACACTTAAACGAATATTTGTATCGGATTGCAAAGTTTAGGGGACATATAAACAGTACATTCGGAATCTGCAATCGGATTGAATTTATTCAGATTGATGAAAATGAGTGCATGTATACAAACTTCACAGCAGCTAATTTTGTTTAGCATCCATACAGTTACATACATAGAACCAAAGACTGGTTGCAGACGAGAAAAGTTACAACAGGAACAACCTCCGTTTAAAACCTCGCTCAAGGGCACAATAGCAACTGAGGTTTAGTCATTTAAATTCGCCCTTTCTGGTGTTTGAAATGGCAAACACAGATTTTTAACCACCAAGCTTCCACAAACCCATTTGATTGATCTGGCCTAGTCTCTGTTTCTACCAAAACCATAATCCCCTAGTCACTTACCCAGTCTGTCTGTCACCAATGATCAGCTCTCTCTGTCCACGGCCAATGGGCACCAGACTGTCCACGGCTTTGATGCCAGTCTGCATAGGCTCCCTCACAGAGATACGGGGAATGATGCCAGGGGCCTTCAGACCCACACGCCTACGCTGCTTGGAGCCCAGGGGTCCCTGTTGCGAGAATGACAAGAGGGGAAATATTGACATTTATCCAAGGAGTTAAATCGTAAAAAGAACCATCTCAGAACAAAGTCTTTATATAGCACAACCAATCTTCAATCTTATACAACAAACTAGGGCTGTCATACTCGATTTACTTCAAATACTCTACAAAATTCCTCAAATGACATAATTGCCAAGTCAACGAATCGAAAATAAGGCTGAAGTCTCCATTAATCAACATCTTATGGAGTTTTGGGTTCCTTGCCACAGTCGCATTCGGCTTGCTCACTGGGGTTCTAAATATAAAAAGAAGTAATTAAAAAATTTAAACAATTCACAATCCTATTTTTTCAAACTATGCAACGATGACTAAGACATTATAGATATTACAGTTTCATTTTCTGTTAATACATTTGATTTTCTGTAAAGCTGCTTTGAAATGATGTGTGTTGTGAAAGGCGCTATACAAATAAAAATGACTTGACGGTCATCAGACGAGGGTGCAAATACATAACGAAAAGGTGTCCACTGTTTAAGAGAGCACTTCAAATTTAGATTTGAAAAACAATGGCAAAAAAAAAAAAAAACAGCAATGCCAGTTTTCACAGTTTGAGGACATTTTACATGGTATGTGGCAAGCGACAAGCTTTTGCGATCTGCAGGATACAGGCAAAACAATCCTGCAACTGCTGCAGCTCAACGCAAGGGTGAAAACTTCTCACGCGATTACTATGAATTTTGTATTCAATTTTGCATGTAAGTGATAGTAAAATGGTTTACCATGTATATAACTTATCCTCAAACAAGACTGGTGGGGAGATTATTTCTGAAAAGATAAAATATTTTATTTCCATGGCCTGTTTTCCCATATTTGAGTTCTTTAATAAAAAATAAAATTATTAAAAAAAGAAAAAGGGTAGATCATGTTGAACTAGTTAAAAGAATGTTATAGCATTTAAAAAAAAAAAAAAAAAAAAAAAGTTTGGCACACCTGGAGAAGCCAATCTCTGTCAACTTGAATTATATACATTTTTTAGATTACAGATCTACTTTGGGTGTCTGTTGGCTTCAGACATTCTGCACAATTGTTTTGTTGTTCAGTTCTAAAATACATAAAAACTTAGGCTAATGAATGCATTTAAGCCAAAGTGACTTTGATCCTTGACAACTTTTTGAGATCAGAGTTAAATAATTTTCCGATTACTCTTCAGAATAACCGTTAGATTACTCGATTAACAAAATAATCAACAGTGACAGCCCTACAACAAACCCAGTTCATAAAAGCTAAAACACCATATCCGATTGGTGGTCAGACCTTGCCATCAATGGCGTTTCCCAGAGCGTCAACAACACGACCAAGCAGCTCCTCTCCAACAGGCACGTCCACAATAGCTCCTGTTCTCTTGACGATGTCACCCTCCTTGATCAATTTGTCATTACCAAACACCACAACACCAACATTATCAGGCTCCAAGTTCAGAGACATGCCCTGCAGAAAGAGCAAGAAAATGTCAACTAAAGCATCAGATCTGAAAGAAATTTGAAAAGTTCACCTTTTGTAAATAAAGCAATTAGGGATGCAATTTATTGGTGACAATGTTGACTTATTGAGACTATATTAGAAGCATAATATCAGGGCTCATTTTTCCAGTTCAAACTACATGCGTCCTCTGTCAGTGTTTCTCAACCAGGGGGCCCGGGCCCACTAGAGGGCCTCAGCAAACTTACTAGTGGGCCTCAAGATGACTACAAATTATTCAAAAGAAGTTTTATTAAATATTATAACAATTTAAATGCTACAAAATAAACTGACAGTTTGCGGAAAGTCTGGAATCACAAAATTAAATCATGATACGCATTTTAAACTACAGACACTCCTAGATTCTGGGCCTTTGAATATAGTCTTGGACAATGGGGGGCCTCAGAATCAAAAAGGTTGAGGACCACTGCTCTATGTCATCTCTTCCACTGGACCCTAAAGAATTTCAATGCCTGATATTCACTTGCAAAATAAGATCCAGCATAAAAAGAAAAAAAGAGAGCTATAAAGTAATAATATACAGTTCATTTAAGGATACAATCATTGTCAAAGCAGTTGTGCTCCTTGATGGCTCCACCATGACCTCTTGACCCTTTGCTCACTCACCTTCAGACCAGAGGAGAATTCCACCATCTCTTCGGCCTGCACGTTCCTCAGCCCGTACACACGAGCGATACCATCACCGATGGACAGCACACGGCCGGTTTCCTCCAGATCTGCTCCAGTATGAGCTCCGAGAATCTTCTCCTCAAGAATGCTAGACACTTCGGCCGTGCCTGAACAAAAGTGCAAGCAGAACATTTGAGCAAGCATGGCAAGATAAGGCAAAAGCAATAGATTAAAAAAAATATATATATATTGCTGCATTTCAAAACAGAGAACATGAACTACAGACCTGTCTTCTGCAGCCATGGTGAGGCGGTGTGTAGATTCTTTGCTCCAACGCATGCAGCAGCTACATTTTTGGAAACCTGGAAACCAGATGGTTAAAATCCAAAAATTATAACTTTGAAAATGAATGTCCAATTAGAATGCAGTTTCAGTCATACAAATCAATGCTTGTTGCATGCGAGCTCTTGACGTTTATATGCTAACAACCACCACGTCATTGCAGCTAAACCCATCCTGCATATAAAATAAGATGTTTAAAAGACAACCAATACATACTAACCATAAGTCCATTTCATTTGCAATAGCCTAATAAGCCACATGTGCATAATGCGATCAACGCACCATCTAAACTTCCTCCTAAACGTATAGTACATGCAAGAGCATCAGAAAAAGGACGCATATATTGATACAAGCACGAAATCTAAAACCCTATTAACCCTTGTGCATAAAAAAAAAAAAAAAGTTACTCAGAGGTCCTTTGAGGACAAAAATGTCCATGTCAAAAAACTGCCATAATAATATTATATTATATTATATTTTCCACTCTCAAGGAGTTATTTTTTTTAAACCAACATCAGTCCTGATCATAACTACCAAATATTCATTCATTTTCAGGATTTTAACCCTTTAAATGCCAGTTTGTTTACATAATGACACACACTGAAAACACACTCTGACATCCATAACACACCCACACAATTTTAGCTGCATCATTTATTCAATTGGCCTGCAGTGCTCTAGAATACAGCAAACAGAAAATAAGAAAAAAGCACGTATTTGCTCCATAGGCTAAACACCAGGAAAATGGCGCCATCTGATGGAAAATATTACATTTAAATTTTGAAGCCAGGGCTCCAGAATGAAAGCATCATAATCACAGAATTCATGATTTTATGCTTTAATGGCGCTTGAATCAAATATTGCAGTTGTAATGGGTTTAAATGGGGTATTTTTGTCCTGAAGGTCCTGAGTGTAACTATTTTGTGTACACAGTGTATTATAGATGTATTATAGGAACTGAGGTTGAAAGATCAAAATTCCCCCAAAAACACACACCTATGGCTAAATGTATGCCGTTGAAATTAACACAGCCAAAATGATCGAAAAAAACGAAATGTCGCACATGGGTTAAATGAACAACAAATCCACTGACAGCATGTCACAACCCAAGACAGATTTCCTGACCTTCAATTGGGGATGTCGTTCATTTAAAACAACCTCACCAAAACGTTGCAGACTTGTTTGTCTGAAAATCACAACTCAAACGTCTTTCAATTGTTCCCTACGAAAAAACAATGCTGCAAGGCATATTAAAGTTGAATAATATAATAGTGCGCGAGACATACACGGGCCCTTCACAATGCAAGATGGCGGCGCGCGTCCTCAGGTCACTTAAAAACGCTGACATTCACCGGTTCGGTTTTGTACATTCGTTAAATCTCAATGCAACTTACGAATCCGGCCCGTCGGGGCAGGGTGCGGGCCAGAGCCGCCGCGACGCGAACAGACAGCATGACTGAGAGGAGTTTGTGTAGTGGAGCTCGAGCGTGTGTCCTCCTGCAGCCGGCTGGAGCGCGAGGAACTTGAGTGAAGGAAATGGAGGTCACGCGAGCAGCTCATATATGAAAGTCAGCGCGAGACCCGGATATACTTGCGCGAGACTGAACGACAGATTATTAATGGTTTTTTTTATTATTATTGAAACAGCAAACGTGTTTAACATGTTCAAATACAATACAAACGCTACAAAAAACGGGGTTTAAAAGACAAAACTCTTATAAAGTTATATAAATACATATTTACAACAAATCTTTGTGCTTTACTATTTTTAAATAACTTTGCAATCTTATGATAACATTGCAATTCTATCAGAAAAATATTACATTTGTGTTTTATTTTTCGACAGTTTCATTTCATGGATATTTTTTGTTTATTTAATTTATTTATTTACAAATTAAACCATTTATAATATCAATATAAAAAGTATTTAAAAAGAGAGAGAGAGAAAAAAGTGGGGAAAAGTAAAAGACAATACAAATAGTTAAGGGTTTCAATACAAACAGCATTATGTTAAATTATACAAATTAAAGATCTTTACAAATCTTTTGGCTTTACCATTTTACAAAGTTTAATCATGTTGTGATATCCTTGTAAGTCTATCAAAAATAGGTTAATATTGGGTTTCTTTTCTGACCATTTCAACTTATGTAAAAATAACCTTCAATAAATAATTATACAATTTACAATAAGAGTTAAAATCTTTGTTTTGAATGAAAATAAAGTAAAACATAGTATTCTTCAATGGAAAAAGAATAATTCGTTTTTCTACACATAAATTGAGCAACAAGATGGCAATTCCAAAATAGGTGGGATAATGTTTCTGGTTCAACCTTACAGAATGCACATTCATTATTAATTTCAATTTTACATCTTTTAGTAATATAATCTTTGACAGGATATATTCTATGAATAATTTTAAAAGTTACCTCTTTAATTTGATTAGTTATAAGGTGTTTATTACCAGGGTTGGGGAGTAACGGAATACATGTAACGGGATTACGTATTTAAAATACAAAATATGTAACTGTATTCCATTACAGTTACAACTTAAATAATTGGTAATTAGATTACAGTTACATTCAAAAAGTATTTTGATTACTGAAGAGATTACTTCATTTGTTTCATTTAATATTTATTCCAATCAGATGGAAAACATTTATACATATAAATGATGCGATCCAAAGTGCATTTGAACAGCGGTGAAACACTTTCTTATGATGTGTTACATTCATACGAGCAGACAGAGACGTAAGTTTGAAGTAAGTTTGGAGCAGCAGAAATAGAAATAAACCTTGTGTAAATTGTCAGCTTTACGCTAAGCTAAAATGCTATTTCTAGCTATTTATCATATTTTTTTATCAAGAAAATTCACATTGGATCATAATTTCTTTTTTCTAGTAAGATCTTTGATATTAGGGCAAAAATCTTATTCTTGATAATAATATTTGTATTGTTTTCCTGTAAAAATATCTAAAAATCCTTAAAACAAGATCAATTTGATTAATCTTGTTTTAGAAGCAACACTGCATAAGATATTTAGGTTTTTCAGAGAATGTATTTTTAACGTGTATTTTGTCTTACTGTACTGGCAGAGTCTTTATAGTCAAAACAAGTGAAAAAATCTACCAGTGCTGAAGAAGTAATCCAAAGGATTTAGATTACATTACTGACCTTGAGTAATCTAACGAAATACGTTACAAATTACATTTTACAGCATGTATTCTGTAATCTGTAGTGGAATACATTTCAAAAGTAACTCTCCCAACCCTGTTTATTACATTGATTCCATTTTTCCAATGTATATATTCCAAATTAATATTCAAATATATGACACTAGGGGGAGTGTTATTGCTTCTGCACATATATCTGATATTGCTATTATTACATTTTCTAATATCTAATATCTACACCTTCTAGAGGAATAAAAGCTATAAAATCTTATTTTTTACAGATTGGAAAATCTGATAAATTCCTGAACAGCACTCTTACTCCTCCAGGGATGGATCTCAATTTTTTTTAAATTTTTTAAAAAATGTTTACTAATGGAATGGAATAAACATGTTTATTTATTTATTTATTATGGTCAATTAAATAAACTGAATATTACGTTTAATTAATATTCGTAAAATTCGGTGCTTTTATACTTGGTACCTTTATTTTTCTAATGTACATTTAATTTTCATCTAAGGCTGTACACTTGCAGTTTTTATTTATGTTTTGTTTTGTTTTTTGTTTTGTTTTGTTAATATCCTGCCACAAAAAACGAGCAAAAAAACGGAATAAACTTTGTACACTGTAGCTGGGCGGAGCCTCAGTTTGCCATAATTTAATTGGTCAGCTTTTCATGTGGCCAGCCAATGAGAGCGAGTGCCTTGCGACACCGGAACAAGAAAACAGTGTGGCGCGATATTTCAGTTATTCGGCTTGAAAGTTCAATTTCAAGTAAAATGTATTAAATGTGATGCGCAGCTTGAACAAAAATGTGTGAGAAAAGCAAGATTGTGAGTAATTGTCTTTGTAGAATTAAACAATTATGTTAACAGCTTTTCTGTTAGATGTTCACTCTTCTTTCTTGTAGTAGTGGTTAACTGTACAGTGTACGACAGAGACTCTAATGGATTGTGTGTTTTGTCATGTTTTATGTCTTATGCTTTGTACTTCCTAAGCATACTGAAACAATTTACAGCTGAAGTCAGAAGTTTACATACACTTAGGTTGAAGTCATTTAAACTCATGTTTTAAACACTCCACAGATTTCATATTAGCAAACTATAGTTTTGGCAAGTCGTTTAGGACATCTACTTTGTGCGTGACACAAGTAATTTTTCCAACAATTGTTTACAGACAGATTGTTTCACTTTTAATTGACTATTTCACAATTCCAGTGGGTCAGAAGTTTACATACACTAAGTTAACTGTGCCTTTATGCAGCTTGGAAAATCCCAGAAAATGATGTCAAGCCTTTAGTCAGTTAGCCATTTAGTTTCTGATAAGAGGACTCAGGAAGGAGACGCATTCTGTCTCCCAGAGATAAATGTAAATCGACCCCAGAGCAACAGCAAAGGACTTTGTGAAGATGCTGGAGGAAACCGGTAGACAAGTATCTATATCCACAGTAAAATGAGTCCTATATCGACATAACCTGAAAGACTGCGCCGCAAGGAAGAAGTCACTGCTCCAAAACCGCCATAAACAAGCCAGAATACAGTTTGCAAGTGCACATGGGGACAAAGATCTTTTTGGAGAAATGTCCTCTGGTCTGATGAAACAAAAATTGAACTGTTTGGCCATAATGACCATCGTTATGTTTGGAGGAAAAAGGGTGAGGCTTGCAAGCCAAAGAACACCATCCCAACCGTGAAGCATGGGGGTGGCAGCATCATGTTGTGGGGGTGCATTGCTGCAGGAGGGACTGGTGCACTTCACAAAATAAATGGCATCATGAGGAAGGAAAATGATGTGGATATATTGAAGCAGCATCTCAAGACATCAGCCAGGAAGTTAAAGCTCGGTCGCAAATGGGTCTTCCAAATGGATAATGACCCCAAGCATACCTCCAAAGTTGTGGCAAAATGGCTTAAGGACAACAAAGTCTGATGTAAACTAGTTTGCTGATGACACGACGGTGGTAGGTCTGATCACTGACAATGATGAAACAGCCTACAGAGAGGAGGTGCACACTCTGACACACTGGTGTCAGGAGCACAACCTCTCCCTCAACGTCAGTAAGACATAGGAGCTTGTGGTGGACTTCAGAAGAAAAGACAGAGAACACAGTCCCATCACCATCAATGGAGCACCGGTGGAGAGAGTCAGCAGCTTCAAGTTCCTGGGTGTCCACATCACTGAGGAACTCACATGGTCCATCCAAACTGAAGTCATTGTGAAGAAGGCTCATCAGCGCCTCTTCTTCCTGAGACGGCTCAGGAAGTTTGGAATGAACCGCCACATCCTCACACGGTTCTACACCTGCACTGTGGAGAGCATCCTGACTGGCTGCATCTACGCCTGGTACGGCAATAGCACCGCCCACAACCGCAAAGCACTGCAAAGGGTGGTGCGAACTGCCAGACACATCATCGGAGGTGAGCTTACCCTCCCTCCAGGAAATATATACAAGGCGGTGTGTGAAAAAAGCTCGGAGGATCATCAGAGACTCCAGCCACCCGAGCCATGGGCTGTTCTCACTGCTACCATCAGGTAGGCGGTATCGCAGCATCAGGACCCGCACCAGCCGACTCCATGATAGCTTCTTCCCCCAAGCAATCAGACTTCTGAACTCTTGATCTCCCACAATCAAAATACATCAGCACTGCACTTTATTACTCTTATATCTCACACCGGACTGTCATAAATTATATTATTATTATATTATATTCTCTATTAACAACTTACTATTAACCGACAGCCTGAATGTCAATACAGTACAATACTGTACATTCTATATATACTATATATACTTTTTTATATATTTTTATTTTTATTGAATAATGTGTATCTATATAGTGCATATTGTATACTGTACAGTGTATGTTATTATTTGTATATTGTTGAGTGTAATTATGTGTATATCAGATGTTTAAATTGTGTTGTGTTAATTTGATGTTATTGTAAATTGGTATATGTCTCATCACTGTCACGACTGCTATGTTGATCGGAACTGCACCCAAGAATTTCACACACCATTGCACTTGTGTATATGGCTGTGTGACAATAAAGTGATTTGATTTGATTTGATTTGATTTGAAGTCACAGTATTGGAGTGGCCATCACAAAGCCCTGACCTCAATCTGATAGAAAATTTGTGGGCAGAACTGAAAAAGCATGTGCAAGCAAGGAGGACTACAGACCTGACCCAGTTACACCAGTTCTGTCTGGAGGAATGGGCCAAAATTCTAGCAACTTCTTGTGAGAAGCTTGTGGAAGGATACCCAAAACATTTGACCCAAGTTAAACAATTTAAAGGCAATGCTACCAAATACTAACAAAGTGTATGTAAACGTTTGACCCACTGGGAATGTGATGAAAGAAATAAAAGCTGAAATAAACCATTCTCTCTACTATTATTCTGACATTTCACATTCTTAAAATAAAAGTAGTGATCCTAACTGACCTAAGACAGGGAATGTTTTCTATGATTAAATGTCAGCAATTGTGAAAAACTGAGTTAAAATATATTTGGCTAAGGTGTATGTAAACTGTACAAACAACAAGGTGTTACAGTAATGGAATATAGATTCTTGAATCTTACAACACTTGCTTGTACCATGTTATTCAGGTGACCCAATGGCTCAAGAAGGTGTTCGGGCAGCAGCCGGTACCAGAGTTTGAAGTAAACACACGCACTGTAGAGATTCTCCACGAGCTGGCAGAGAGCAGTGAGATGAGATGCAGAGAAATCGCGCTGCTCATCGAGGACCACGAGCAGAAAGCAGCAGAGTACAGCAGTGATGGTGAGCACAAGATTGACATGTTTCACTCATTTACTTGTCCAGCTTGGGCTGGTGTTCCATAAGATTAACTTTCATCTATGACAGGTGCCCACCTACAAGAAGTTCTTCTCCAGGGAGTGGGTCTGCAACCCGGAGGAGTTTCCAAACCCACAGTGGACCTGCTGTCGGTGCTGGAAGGCACTGCTGAGGTGCTTAAAATCAGGGACACATCACTTGAGAGGTAGAATAACATGACTTTAATGTTGTGAATGAATGAATGACCAAAATTTCGGTTTTACTAATTTATCGGTGCAGATAGTTGTTTTTGTAACTATTGGTTATCGCAAAAATGAACACAGATAGTTGCCGATTGTTTGTAGTAATAGTAGTAGTATTCCTGTGTTTAACTCTGTGGTGAAAACCCTTTATCTGGTGAATCTATAGGCTACAAAAAGCTTAATTTGGTGAATACTTACATATTGAGCATTGTAATGGAATTCACAATTGTTAATTTGAAATGTTATAGAAAAGACACCTGAGAATTGACAAACTATTGATGAATGATCTACTGTAATTACAGCTCATACAGTATTTAGCCCATTTGACAGTGTTTATTTTATAGTGATTCTATTGTAATATACAGTATTGTAGATGATTGTAAGAATGCATGTTTTGTTTCCCATGTGTTTGTGTGAGCTGGAAGCAGGGCCGTTTCTAGGCATATGCGAACTAGGCAGTCCCCTAGGGCGCCACCAGCTGGTGGGAGGGGGCCAAATTAGAAAGCTGCCTCCAAACTCCGCACTGCACACTGGATATTATTGGGATTTTGGTTTCACAACAAACTAAGGCTGGGCGATGTTGCTACAAAAATTATATCTCTATTTTTCAGCCTTTTTCAGCCTTGACAATAATCAATATAAATCTCGATAGCTTTGTGTTTGCGATGAAATGGCTAAAAATAAATAAATAATAATAATAATTATCAGAAGAACCATCATTTCATCCAAACAGACACTGTAGCCAAGTAGACTCAATATTTTAAAGGCATTTAATAAAAATCTATTTAAAAATAATAAAGACCTGTTTCCCCTCAGTTTTTTTTTTTACGTTTTTTTTTTAATTATTACTAAATTGATATGCACTTTTATATTTATATTTTATATTCAGTGATATATTGGTGCCTAATACAAAGCATTATATACCTTCATATATTTTTACAAAAACAAATCGTGAATGAGCAGGATGTGCAAAAACGACTTCTCTTATTTTTTTGGAACCCAGTTGAATATTGCATAATACCAAAATATTACTGTGGGTCACCTTTTTATATATATATATATATATAAATTTACATTTATTCATTTAGTAGACTCTTTTATCCAAAATGACTTACAAAATAAGCAATGATACAAAAGACCTTACCCAGTCAGTCTTATTTTTATAATATAATACTGAATTATCATTCATGTTTTGAGGATTAGATTTGTTTTATATACCAGTAATAGCCTGTATTTTCTGTCCCATTTTACTTCACCTTCACCTTGTTTAAAGTGTTCTGCATCTGGTGAAACGCTGTAATCTCTTCCTTTTCTGTTATACTGTGCCACCTTTGTAGATTTGTATAATAACTTGTAGTGGTTACTTATGTTTGGAATTGCACGAATGCATGAACCTGCAGTATTTTTCTTTCACAATGCATGTGAACTGCTCTAATATCACTTAAAACATGAGCCCATGAGCCCTGCATGTGCGATTATTCTCAAACGAACACCGACCATGTTTATCTGTCTTTAATTGCAGCCTTTTACAGTTTTATATTCACATATGACCATATTGCCATTTTTATATTATTTTGATTAATTGTACAGTCCTGAAGAATCATGAAATTAGTCTACCGATGCTCTTTATGAAATTTAACGTACACATAAAAAGCACATTAAAATCATCTCGACTACATGGTGAATATTCGATATATTGCCATGTCTTTGCTAAATGATCAAAACTAAGTCTGACAAGTAAATTGTGATGTTTGTGAGTAATTTCTATCCATTGGGTCTCCAGCTTCATGCCTGCAATCAATAAACTGACCAATGATGTGCTGGAGTCAGCGAAAACAGACAGGAGATTGCAGCGGGAACTCTCTGCGGTGAGGAAGAAGATGACTGTCACAGTTGTTCTTCGTAAAAAACTCCAGGAGTAAGGAAACACAACGTCTCTGTTGTAGTGCAATATTTTGAAGATGTGTTTAGGAATTAATGTTCTCTCCTTTTTTATGCATTACAGTTTTGTCTGAATAACTGCACAGATGTCTCATACTTTTGTTTAGGCATGTAATTATGTCTTTCAGCAATTTGATGAAGATCACACATACACATCAGGTGGAAGCAGCGACAATAGAAGAGAGACTTCTTAATATGGACTTCATGAAGAATAAATTCAGAGATCTCACCTGCCGGAATAAGATGGCAAAGGTGTTGAAGTGTTTGGAAAACAACCATGAATTTATAGTGTGATATCTTTCATCCAACTTTACAAACTCAATCTGTTTTTTCTGTGACCAGAAAAAGTTAGACTCCCTGCATATGGAGGATGCACTTTCCCATCAGGCCATTCTTCAGTTGTCAGAGGTAACCTATATCTTAACTTAGAACGTACAGGACTTACAGTACATTGTAAAAATGCCATGACAGTTTGGAGATTCTACTCTAAACGGTTCACATACACAGACTCAGAAATTGTTCAACACAATGAATCCATGTGTTGTTGATGATGGCAAAAATACTAAAAGGGATGGCTCACCCAAAAATGAAATTGTCTTCATTTACGCACCTTCATGTTGTTCCAAACCCATATGATTTTCTTCTATAGAACACAAAAGAGGATACTGGGCAATATGTCTCAGTCACCATTCACTTTCGTTGCATCTTTTTCCATTCAATGAACATGAATGGTGACTGAGGCTGTCAGTCTGCCTAACATCTCTGTTTGTGTTTCATGGAAAGAAAGACAACAGTGATATGTGTCTGGACCAACAGTTTACTTTTTTTTTGTTAGCTATTACTATTAATTGACCTAAATACTATGCTAATATTGCGTAAATGGAACATGACTAAAACAAAGTTAATCTATCTGTCACTGACATTTTTGCACACACCTACTACTACCATTATGTATAAATAGCCTCTTATGATGTAAATGGTTAGTTGATGTGCTAAAACTAGTAGTTCACCCAAAAATGAAAATTCTCTCATCATTTACTCACTCTCATGTCATCCTGGATGTGTATGACTTTCTTATGCAGAACACATATGAAGATTTTTAGAATATTTCAGCTCTTTAGGTCCATACAATGCAAGTGAATGGTGACCAGAACTTTGAAATTCCAAAAAGCATATAAAGGCAGCATAAAAGTAATCCATAAGACTCCAGTGGTTAAATCCATATCTTCTGAAGCGATCCTTTGCTTAATAAAACATAATAAAATAAAACTCCTTTTTCACTGTACGTCTCGCCATTGCAGTCTCTAGGCACGATCATGAGTTCAAGCTTGATTTCACTTACTAGTGCTTGATGCATACACAGAGCGCTAGATGCCACTATAGGAAGTGTAATCAAGCTTGAAATCATGATCGCCAAGGGGAGTAATAGTAAAAAAAAAAAAAAAATTGTTTGATCTTATCCGAAACCGATTGGATAGCTTCAGAAGACATGGATTAAACCACTGGAGTCGTATGGATTACTTTTATGCTGCCTTTATGTGACTTTTGGAGCTTCAAATTTCTGGTCACCATTCACTTGCATTGTATGGACCTACACAGCTGAGATATTCCTCTAAAAATCTTCATTTGTGTTTTGCATAAGAAGAAAAGTCATACACATCTGGGATGGCATGAGGGTGAGAAAATTGAGAGAATTTTCATTTTTGGGTGAACTATACCTTAATAACATTTGAGGGTTTTGTAAATAGAAAAAACTACATCTATCAGGCAGGTAAAAAATTAATTACACCCTTTTCTCTGATCTTCTATGCTATACTTAGAAAATTGCAGCACTGAAAGAGGAAACACTACCTTGGAAGAAGAAACTAGAGCCATATAGTGATATGAGCCCTGTAAGTACAGTTCATATGAAGGTTTTCCATTTTTAATTGTGTTGATGAACATTAAAGGTTGGTTAAATAGTTAACCATTTATATTTTTGAATGTCCATAGCACATTTCTAAGGACACATTTTTCAATAAAAATAAATAAATACATTTATTTTGATATAGAGTCCGGCTCTGGCACGGGTGAAAATCGAGGAAGCTAAACGAGAGCTGGTAATTTTGTTTTTGTTTATTTATTTTTTACATAAACAATTTTAGTCTTGTTGGATATCCCACAATATTGATATTTGATTCATGTGTTTTGTGGTTTTTAAACTTGTGTTTCATCCCAAGGCTGCATTGGATGCTCAGCTGGAGCAAAAGATCGACTTCATGAACACTATGTAATAAAACATTATAAAATATGTAAAAACATAAGAAAACGTGTTTATAAGTGTGCATGCAAATATTTGCAATAAACGCAATACCTCTCCAAACGTCATGGTGGCGCTGTTTATTTTTCCTCTACGTCATGTCAGCCGGAAATTACGTACTCGCATTTGCTCCAGGACGGCTACTGGGTACATTTTAAATTAGCAAACTGTTCTAAAGGGGTCGGAAAGTCGAGAACCCAGAGCTATTATTCCATATAATATCTGTTACTTTACATTTGCATACATATGTTGGTCTACGCCTAAGATGATACAGAGAACACACACATGAGGACAGTTTTGATCCAGGTAAGCCGCTGTTGTCGGGTGTAAAGCGGAATACTATCAGTACAGCCTTCCATTTTGAGCCAGTACTGCAGTTTGGAGCTAAACCTACTTTCACTTTAAATAATGCATGCTTTTATTCATGAATATTTGTAATCTCCATTTAATGTGCAAATATGCCAGTGAAAGTGCTGCAGTTGAACCTGCAGACTGTGAAAGTGTGTGTCGCAGGGTAAGTTTTTTTTTTCTTTTTTCTTTTTTCTTTTTTTCTGTCTGTACTGCAGTGAGTCAGTGCAACATTTGTGTACATTAGTTTTATTGTTTTTAGGCATCTCATGGGGAGCTTGAAGAGTTAGGTGCAGTATTCCATCTATTTACTGCACAGCTGCATTCCAGTACTAATTGCATTGAAATGCAATGCTATTTGTGCACCATGTTTTAACACTGGTAATGTTCCAGAGTTTTAAAACATAAAGTAAACTCTGGATTCTGGTAATATTTTGAGGACGTTTGCATTGATTTGGATCACCTATAAATGAACCCTCGCAATACTACAGGGTGATAAACACACTATTGCATGCACGTTTAACAGTAGCTCAGTCCATGTGTAACCAGTCCTACCTGACCTGCTCTGAGCGGGATTCGAACCGGCGTCTCCGGCATGGTTGGGTGTGCTAACAAGAAGGCTAAAAGCTACAAATAATTGGAATCAAGGGCGTAGATTTGGCTTGAACAAATCTACTTTAATTATTGGGGGGGATATCTACGCCCCTGTTTGGAATGGAAACCTGTACAAAATACACCAAAGTGACGATGGTTTTCGTGAAAATGCCACAACTGCTACTGTAAAATAACACATTAATTTGAGATCTCTTTCAAACAATGTAAGAAACTTTTAAAAAGCTTGCCGTCCTTTAGTTTTTATGAGGACGGTGGCAAATATCGGAGACATTCAATTTACCTCAATTCTTTTTCAGAAGAATGAGCTTTATTTACAAGTATGCTTACACATACAAGGAATTTGTCTTGGTGACAGGAGCTTCCAGTACACAACAATATAAAAACAGCAACAAGACTTTAAAAAAATTATTAAAATTGAATAAAAAAATAGATAAATATTGAAAAGAAAAAAGTATATATAGAATACACAATAGACTATATATAAATATATATACATACATATACATACACAAATGAATATATATATACATACATACATAGTGCAAATCTTAATACAAATCAGTTATGTACAGTGCAAGGGAATGTAATGGCAAAGAAGAGGTAGGATGTGTTGGATAATACAAAAAGACTAAGCTGTGTATTGCACATAGTTATTGCTCAAAGGGAGCAGTTTTAACTGTTCATGAGATGGATAGCCTGAGGGAAAAAACTGTTCCTGTTCCTGACGGTTCTGGTGCTCAGTGGTCTGAAGCGTTGGCCAGAAGGCAATAGTTTAAAAAGGTAGTGGGCAGGGTGAGTGGGGTCCAGAGTGATTTTTCCAGCCTTTTTCCTCATTCTGGAAGTGTATAGTTCTTGAAAGGGGGGCAGGGGGCAACCAATAATCCTCTCAGCAGTCCGAACTGACCTTTGTAGTCTTCTGATGTCTGATTTTGTAGCTGAACCAAACCAGACAGTTACTGAAGTGCAGAGGACAGACTCAATTACCGCTGAATAGAACTGTATCAGCAGCGGTGGCAGGTTGAACTTCCTCAGCTGGCGAAGGAAGTACAATCTCTGCTGGGCCTTTTTCGCAATGGAGTCAATGTGGGTCTCCCACTTTTGGTCCTGTGAGATGGTAGTGCCCAGGAACCTGTATGACTCCACTGCTGCCACAGTGCTGTTTAGAATGGTGATGGGGGACAGTGTTGGGGGGTTCCTCCTTAAGTCCACAATTATTTCCACCGTTTTGAGCGTGTTCAGCTCAAGGTTGTTTTGACTGCACAAGACAGCCAGCTGTTTAACCTCCCTTCTGTATGCAGACTCATCGTCATCTCGGATGAGGCCGATGACAGCGGTGTCATCTGCAAACTTCAGGAGCTTGACAGAGGGGTCCTTGGTGATGCAGTCGTTGGTGTAGGGGGAGAAGAGTAGTGGGGAGAGCACAAATCCCTGGGGGGCACCAGTGCTGATTGTACAGGTGTTGGAAGTGAGTTTCCCCTGTCTCACAAGCTGCTGCCTGTCTGTCAGAAAGCTGGTAATTCACTGACAGATAGACGTGGGAACAGAGAGTTGGTGTAATTTATTCTGGAGGATAGCTGGGATGATGGTGTTGAAAGCCGAACTGAAGTCCACAAAAAGGATCCTTGCATATGTCCCTGGTCTGTCCAGATGTTGCAGGATATGATGCAATCCCATGTTGACTGCATCATCCACAGACCTGTTTGCTCGATAAGCAAATTGAAGGGGATCTAGAAAGGGTCCAGTGATGTCCTTCAGGTGGGCCAACACCAGTCTCTCAAATGATTTCATGACCACAGACGTCAGGGCGACAGGTCTGTAGTCATTAAGTCCTGTGATTTTTGGTTTCTTTGGGATGGGGATTATAGTGGATCGTTTGAAGCAGCATGGGACTTCACACTATTGAAGATCTGTGTGAAGATGGGGGCCAGCTGGTTAGCACAGGATCTAAGACATGCAGGTGAAATGCCATCTGGGCCCTGTGCTTTCCCTATCCTTGGTTTTCGAAAGACACGGCTCACATCATCTTCACAGATCTTAAGTGCAGGTTGAGTAGCAGGAGGGGGGTTGCAGGAGGTGTTTGTGTGAAGTGAAGGTCAGAGTGGGTGTGGGGTGTGAGATTGGGTCTTTCAAATCTACAGTAGAACACATTCAGGTCGTCAGCCAGTTGTTGGTCCACCACAGGGTTGTGGGTAGGAGTCCTGTAAATTAGTAAGCTGTTTCATGCCACTCCACACTGATGCAGGGTCATTAGCTGCAAACTTGTTTTTCAGCTTCTCAGAGTATCTTTTTTTAGCCACTCTGATTCCCTTATTCAGTGTGTTCCTGGCCTGATTGTACAAGACTTTATCCCCACCCCTGTAAGCATCCTCTTTGGCCTGACGAAGCTGCCTGAATTCTGCTGAATTCTGCAAAACCATGGTTTGTCGTTCTTAAATGTTAAAATAAGTCCTAGTAGGAATGCACATATCCTCACAGAAACTGATATATGATGTAACAGTATCTGTGAGCTCGTCCAGGTCGGTTGCTGCAGCCTCAAAAACACTCCAATCAGTGCAGTCAAAGCAGGCTTGTAGTTCCAGCTCTGCTTCGAGATTGGTCCATATCTTTACAGTCCTTACTACAGGCTTAGCAGATTTTAATTTCTGTCTGTAGGTTGGAAGAAGATGAACCAGACAGTGATCAGAGAGTCCCAAAGCTGCTCTAGGGACAGAGCGATATGCATCCTTTATTGTTGTGTAGCAGTGATCCAGAATGTTCCTGTCTCTGGTTGGGCATGTAATGTGCTGTTTGTATTTGGGCAGTTTATGTGTGAGGTTTGCTTTGTTAAAATCCCCAAGAATAATAATAACTGAGTCCGGGTGTTGTTGTTCCGTGTCTGTGATTTCATCAGTCAGCTGTTGCAGCGCTGTTCAAACACGCGTTTGGCGCGATATACACACTCACCAGAATAAACGAGGAAAACTCCCGCGGCGAGTAGAAAGGCTTACAGTTAATAAAGAGCGCTTCCAAATTAGGACAGCACATCCTCTTTAACGTTGTTACATCTTTACACCAACTTTCATTGATGTAAAAGCATGTTCCACCACCTCTCGTTTTCCCCGTTAACTCCACAATGCGATCCACTCTGAACATCTGGAAGCCCAGCAGATGTAACGCGCTGTCCGGAATGGCTTCACTCAGTCAGGTTTCTGTGGAGCACAAGGTAGCAGAGGTTGAAAAGTCCTTGTTTGTGCGGGTGAGGAGATGTAGTTCGTCCGTTTTGTTAGGGAGAGAGCGGAGATTCGCTAGATGAATGCTCGGCAGCGTTGTTCGAAAGCCCCGCCAACAGAGTTTGACCAGCGCGTCTGCTCGTCTCCCTCGCCTGCGTCTCATAGCGCGTTTAAACAACACAGCCGCGCCTCTGACTAAAATGTCAAACAAAACGTCCGAATATTCAAAATCCGGGAAAAGATTGACTGGTATATGCTGTCGAATGTTCAGCAGTTCGTCTCTGGTAAAACTGACTGGAAAAAGATTACTAAACACAGGACAAACAAACAAAAACAACAAAACAGTAGAAGCACTCCATACCGAGGTGGCCATCCACAGTGCCATCATGATGTTATTGTAGTAACTGCCGTTTTTATATTACAAACATAAAGTGGAATTTAAAATGTGGCTTATGCGTAGACAGTGACAAATACTCTGTGCATACATTTTAAAGGAATATTCCGGGTTAAGTACAAGTTAACCCTCCTGATATGTTCGTGTCAAATCTGACCTGGGGTAATTAATGCTGGTTTTCAATGCCTCTGCGAAGCTGCTCTTGAGTCAAGAGTGTCACAAGATCTCAACGAGATAATAAACATTATTGTTACTTTTACGTTATCAAATTCAGCAAAGATTTCACCTAAAAAAAGATATGTGCGTAAAAATATGAAGGCGAACATTTTAGAAATGATATTACAAGGTCTTCTAGAAGAACAGAAACATTTACCAGGAGGCAGTAGACATCTAATACATTGCGTACAACAGGGTATCAGGAAATATTTATAATTTTGATGACGTGGAGGCTTTTGGAAATTATGAAGGATGATACACACAGCTTTATAGGGTAAGTATTTGCAGATATTATACACAGACCATGACGCCAATTCGAGTCCCGCTCGGAGCGGGTCGAGTAGGACCATACAGTGGTGCCATGACCTGGATGGGAGTGAGGTTTAGGGGGGTGAGTGTAATGGGAGCCAGCTGGTAGGTAGCAGTGCAGTGTGTAAACTTCACTCCCCTAGCCTCAAGAGGCGCACTAGCGACTGACACTAGAGGCTGTAGCCTTTCGCCTCCTCGTTAGCGCGCCCGCCTCCCATGCCGGGGACGCCGGTTCGAATCCCGCTCGGAGCAGGTCGAGTAGGACCGTTTACAAATACACACACACACACTTAGCTATTTGTAGTTGTTCAGCTGCATAATGTTGATTTGACAATGCTGACAATGTATTTGCTGTACAATAATATGTTATTTTTAGCAATATTCCTATGATTTTTGTTACAATGATTGTTTTTCTTTCAGACTAATTCAATTTGTATGTAATAAGTGTCAATTTATTTTAAGTACTGTAAATTGACCACAAATCACAAATAGGTGGTGCTCTTTCCAGTTAAAATGCAACTATAAATGCCTGTATTCAGTGTGAAAACATGTAGGTAAGCATATGGCAATTTTCATGTTCATAATTAATAGACAAGTGTGCTGTAAATCTATTGAACTCTATACAGGTCATTTTTGACCCGGACATCACAGATGTTATTTTTTTTAAACATAAGGGTAAAGCTCAAGCGACAACATTTTGCCACAAATGCTAATTACCACAAAAAAATGTTTTCTATAATTTAGAAAATCAAGATAATAGTTAGGTACTTGCAGTGGAAGTGAATGGGGCCAATGTTTGGAGGGTTTAAAAGCAAAAATGTGAAGCATATTTAATAAAAGTGCTTTTACAAAAACCTGTGTATTATTTCAAATGTAAAGTTGTTTAAATTATTGTTTTTACAGTTGTTTTAGGGTAAAACGCTTTTAGGGTACATCGTCATGGCAACGGAATTGTAAAATTGGATATAACTTTCCATGGAAAAGGTTTGCAAGCAATTGTATCACACTAAAATCATGTTAGCTTGCATATTGTTTACGTCTTGTGGCTGTACTCTTATAACAGTGAGTATTGTAATGTTTACAGATTGCCCCCATTCACTTCCATTGTAAGTGTCTCACTGTAACCCAGATTTTTGCTATTTTTAAGAAAATGAGGGATGAGCCAAAATTTTGCCACAAATGCTGTTAATTAAGCTTAACTTGTATTGAACACAGAATATTCCTGTAGCCTATTTAATTTCCAAACTTTATGATATAAAAACTATTTTCTAATATATGCACAGTGACTTTATTTAAGTGAAAACCATATATAATAGGCTATGTGCCCATGTAGCCTATGTATTTTACATGTTTTGCCTGCAAGGTGTCACATATGGCGTATTTTGGTAAATTGTGGATATCATGGTTAATCTTTGTTTTTTCAGTGCTGGAGGGCTGAATTTAAAAAAGATGAAAAAGCTGACACTTGCTTTGCCTTTGTGTGGTTTCTATTTATATGCCCCTGTTGCTGTTTCTTTGTGTATAGTGCTCAGAATCGCCATTGCAGTGCAATTAGGACTGAAATATTTCTTTATTTTTGTACGGGGTTCCCATGGTTGTAGAAAACCTGGAAATATCAGGGTCTGGAAAGGTCATGGAATTATCAGTTGTCAAAAAAAAAAAAGGTTTTCTAGTTATGCTTGCCTCTAATAAATGTATGGATATAGAGTGGTAAAATGTCTTCTAAATGAATGTAATAGTCTAGGGATTGCTGTTTGTGTGTACAATCTCTATAAATGATTTTTTTAAAATCCTTTTTCAGTTGTCAAGAATAACTGAAAAAGTAATTGGTCTGATGGTGTGGAAAACCGGGTTGTAAGTTCATGCATAGTGAATGATGACAGGGTCCAGTACAAAACTTTGTTTATGCAAAGAAGTTTTGGACATGGTTTCAAGGCTGCACTGTTGTGATATGCAGCATTGTGTACTTGGGATCACTGGTATGTAGAAAGACAGATAAGACTTACTCTTGAATGGTACTTCAGCATTCTGGCTAGTTACACAAAGCTACTGCACCTCAGTGTTGGTAGAATGATCAGTAACTGTGTAAACTATGCATATTTCTTCAACGAAATTACACAGAACTTAATACCAGCCCGTCTGGCACCAACAATCATCCATGCGATTATCTAATCAACCAATCGTGTGGCAGCAGTGCAGTGCATAAAATCATGCAGATATGGGTCAGGAGCTTCAGTTAATGTTCACATCAACCATCAGAATGGGGAAAAAATTTGAGCTCAGTGATTTGGACCGTGGCATGATTGTTGGTGCCAGATGGGCTGGTTTGAGTATTTCTGTAACTGCTGATCTCCTGGGATTTTCACACACAACAGTCTCTAGAATTTACTCCGAATGGTGCCAAAAAACAACCAGTGAGCGGCAGTTCTGTGGATGGAAACGCCTTGTTGATGAGAGAGGTCAACAGAGAATGACCAGACTGGTTCGAACTGACAAAGTCTATGGTAACTCAGATAACCACTCTGTACAATTGTGATGAGAAGAATATCATCTCAGAACGCTATTCTGAGATGTGGGTTGGCGCTGTTTTGCCAGCATGAGGGGGACCTTCACAATATTAGGCAGGTGGTTTTAATGTTGTGGCTGATCAGTGTATGCACATTGTATTAAAACATAATAATAAAATAAAAAGAATTTTTTTTTCAGGAAAATCAGAATATCCACATTACCAGAGACAATAGCGAGAAGGACAATGAAAAAAATCGGTGAACTTACCAGCTAAAACCAGAACATATTTCAAATTTTTAAAGAATTGTCGGGACACCGGGACACACATTTATGTAAGTCCGACATATTTATATTTTGTTTAGTTACATCACAGTTGGCGAAAAATAACGAGCTAGCTAGTATAATTCACATGCATTTATCTGATCCGCAGTTTCTAGTGTACTGTGTGGGGCTCTGTTCTGTTAAGTTTTGGTTCCATGCGGTCCCGTGTTGCTCCGCAATCTCTTTTCATTTTAGTTCTATGTGGTTTGTGTTGTTTATGTTTTAGTATTGGTTACATGCATGCTAGGATATGTAAGCATTCGTGTGACTGCGTGTACCATACCGAAGGCCTGTATCCGTTCGGTTCAGCATGGATACATGAACCGTTGCAGCCCTAGTGTAAATGGATATGGCTATTGTGTCCTTGGCTCAGTCATCCCTGAAAAATGCTCATGAACAGATTTGTATTACGATAAAATTATAATTTTTTTGTCTTGTAATTAGTCATTTAGCAGCAGTTTTTTCCAGAGAGACTTAAAGTACACAGTGCACTTGTCATTAGTGTTGATACAAGTACATTTTGTTATTTGTCAGGTGTTGTATTGACTGACTTGCTGTTTTACAGGTCAACCGCCCCTGTTTATCACCTAGCAACTGCCACTTCAGAGAGGCTGCCTCTGGCCCCGCCCTCCAGAGATGACTGACGCCCACAAGGCCAACAAGCTCCCTGAATGCCCCTCAGAGGGCGGGGCCACAGCAGAAGAGCAGGGCATGCCACTGAGACAAGAGACCACACCTACTAGCTTTCCAGAGGGTGAAGAGCCAATCAGCTCACAGAGTACAGATAAACAGCCCGCCCCCGGGCTGCTCTCAATGCCCTGCTTACTTATGGAGCTCCACAGAGACACCGCCCTTGGGCAGCCCGCGGAAACGGAACGGCCTCCGACTGCCACTCAGCCCTGCCCACAAGAAGACAGCGATTCGTCCGTCTGCCTGCAATCACCTTCCTCGTCTGGTCACCTTGGTGATTCCGACACACTTTCGTCTGCGGAGGAAGTGGCTGTGCCCACTCAAACTGCGGGCAGGAAGTCGCGGCGTTCGCATTCTGAAAGTGACACATCCTCTGTCGCCATGGCAGCCAAGAAGAACCGTTGCCAGGAGAAACAAATGAACGGGCGTGTCCGCGTGAGAGGGCCACGCAGCCAGCGGCAGAAGTTGCGCATGCGACAGCTGCGACAGAAACGTGAGGCAGCAGCGAGACGCAAACCAGACGTTCTCCAGGACAGCAGCACCAGCGACAGTGACATCTCAGCCCACTCTTCATCTTCCTCACCGTTAACGGCCTCGTCTGACAACGAGGGAGAGACAATCAACTCTCACACACCAGGTAACCAAGCAAACGCATACATGCAAAAACACGCAGCATTTAATCAGGAAGATCAGAGTAAACTGGCAACTGTGTATAGATACAGACACATGGAAATTCACAGTAACAGCCTGTCCTGAAACAAACAGTTTCCATACATTTTTTCATGCTTGTTGGTTGAATGATGCTATAAATCTACTCTAGGGCTGGGCAGTATGATGGTATATACTGGCGGCAAAAAGTTTGGAATAATGTACAGATTTTGCTCTTATGGAAAGAAATTGGTACTTTTATTCACCAAAGTGGCATTCAACTGGTCACAATGTATAGTCAGGACATTAATAACATGAAAAATTACTATTACAATTTGAAAAAAAATTTCAGAACTTCTTCAAAGAGTTCTCATCAAAAAATCCTCCACGTGCAGCAATGACAGCTTTGCAGATCCTTGACATTCTAGCTGTCAGTTTGTCCAGATACTCAGGTGACATTTCACCCCACGCTTCCTGTAGCACTTGCCATAGATGTGGCTGTCTTGTCGGGCACTTCTCACGCACCTTACAGTCTAGCTGATCCCACAAAAGCTCAATGGGGTTAAGATCCAGAACACTCTTTTCCAATTATCTGTTGTCCAATGTCTGTGTTTCTTTGCCCACTCTAACCTTTTCTTTTTGTTTTTCTGTTTCAAAAGTGGCTTTTTCTTTGCAATTCTTCCCATAAGGCCTGCACCCCTGAGTCTTCTCTTTACTGTTGTACATGAAACTGGTGTTGAGCGGGTAGAATTCAATGAAGCTGTCAGCTGAGGACATGTGAGGCGTCTATTTCTCAAACTAGAGACTCTGATGTACTTATCCTCTTGTTTAGTTGTACATCTGGTCTTCCACATCTCTTTCTGTCCTTGTTAGAGTCAGTTGTCCTTTGTGTTTGAAGACTGTAGTGTACACCTTTGTATGAAATCTCAAGCATTGTATAGCCTTCATTCCTCAAAACAATGATTGACTGATGAGTTTCTATAGAAAGCTGTTTCTTTTTTGCCATTTCTGACCTAATATTGACCTTAAGACATGCCAGTCTATTGCATACTGTGGCAACTCAAAAACAAAAACAAACACAATGTTAAGCTTCATTTAACGAACCAAATAGCTTTCAGCTGTGTTTGATATAATGGCAAGTGATTTTCTAGTACCAAATGATCAATTCAGCATGATTACTCAAGGATAAGGTGTTGGAGTGATGGCTGCTGTCTAGATTTGATCAAAAATGACTTTTTTCAAATAGTGATGGTGCTGTTTTTTACATCAGTAATATCCTGACTATACATTGTGATCAGTTGAATGCCATTTTGGTGAATTAAAGTACCAATTTCCTTCCGAAACAGCAAAATCTGTACATTATTCCAAACTTTTGGCAGCTAGTGTATACGGTGCAACAATAGAAATGTCAGCTGGTTTAGATTCTGTTATACCACTCGCGTCCGAATGTAAGTACAGTGTAAATACAGGTTGTTTACATTTGCCAAGCAACAGTGTGACTTGGCACATTAATAGAGCACAAGAGTGCCCCGGTGCAACAGTTTTTCCCTTTCAAATCTTCCATAGGGATTTCATAAAATCCTTCATAAAGCATTCTAAGCCATGATTCAAACCAACCAGCTCCTAGATAAATCACAACATTACAAACTTAGATTTGAATTTGAAAAGTATTTGAAAATTGAACAAAAAGATTAATGTGCACTTAATGTCTTTCATGAGGGAATGAACTACAATCCCAAGAAGCTTTGTGAATGTTGTATTTTAATGAAAAACAAAGGAAATATAAAAAAAAACTATTGTAACTAAGTTGTTGATTACAATATATCAAATATACAGTATACACATATGCAAGTAGTTTGACAGTGTAGGGAGACAAACTCGATTGCATCATTCTCAGTGCATTATGGGAATGGTCGGCGCTGCAGAGCTCTTTTGGCACACTTTGTTTGCCATGACTCTGATTGGTGGAGCATTTCTCCTCAGGATCATGGGTAGTAGTTTTTCACCAGGAATTCTGCCATTGAGCACGATAAAAAAATAAAATGAATTTAAGGGGGGCCTGGGTATCTCAGCGAGTATTGACGCTGACTACCACCCCTGGAATCATGAGTTTGAATCCAGGGCGTGCTGAGTGACTCCAGCCAGGTCTCCTAAGCAACCAAATTGGCCCGGTTGCTAGGGAGGGTAGAGTCACATGGGGTAACCTCCTCATGGTTGCGATTTAGGGGTTCTCGCTCTCAATGGGGCACGTAGTAAGTTGTGCATGGATCGCGGAGAGTAGCATGAGCCTCCCTTGCTGTGAGTCTCCGAGGTGTCATGCACAACGAGCCATGTGATAAGAGCCATGGATTGACTGTCTCAGAAGCGGAGGCAACTGAGACTTGTCCTCCACCATCCGAATTGATGCGAGTAACCACGCCACCACGAGGACCTTCCGAAGGCATTCCGAATGATGGTTTCAACAGGAGCATATACCATCGATTAACAACATCAGAGCTTATGGTTGGTGCGTCTTTAAAGGTTTATTAGTTATTGTTAATTATTAAGTCCTCTATGGATAAAACGAATGGGATTTTTACTTCCGGATCCAGACTGTTGCGCTCTGTAATAGAATTCAAATTATGTGCATGCTCAGGTCTGTGCATATCAGAATTTAGAGGTCCTACTATCCATTATATAATGTTTTGCATATAATTTAGTCTTGTTTTTGTTTTGAACTCAAGTATAACATATTGTAGAAGTTGTTCTGGTGCCAGACTTTTCATTTCAGCTCCTATGACTTGTCTTTTAGTTTGCATCTGTCAAGTTCCATATAAAAAGAGAAAATAATAAATTACTTTTCATTTGTAATGTAATTCACTCACCAGATTATCCAAAACAGGCTTTACCAAGAGGTTATTTAATATATTGACAGTTTTTTCATTAAATTACCAGCAAAAATAACTTGATTGTGATATACCATTATTTGGGTCATACTGCCCACCCCTAGCCTACACACAGGCTCATAGATCAGGCGAAACACACATCAGTCCCAACACGGCATATAAACGAACACATGGAGGATCTTTTGCATTGGTCAGGGGTGTATTTTACTGCATGTATGTTGAATGACCTCATATGCAAAACCTTGAGGAACAAACACCTTTCCAATATCAGAATACATCAGCATTCAGCCCTTACACCGACCTTTGTCTTCAGTGACCTCCCAGACTGACATACTAACTAAGGCCACTCGTGGAATCCAACGTCCTTCAGACCTGATTTAATTCCAAACAAATAGTTAACAGTTAAAGGTGCACTAAGATTTTGCTTATTGAAAAGTTTTAGACATTGTTAGCATTTTTAAGAAATATGTTAAATGTTCACTCACATGAGATGAAGAATCCAGTCATATCAGAAACCCAATAAAAGCGGTTTAATTTTACATGGAGCGGGCCCTCCCCCCCATGGGCGCTGCCATGTTGACAGTGAAAAAAGCATTAAAATAATGAAGTGATAAATTTTTTAGGTTTAAGTTGAATGTGTCTTGTATTATTTTATGATTTATTCACTTTTGTCTTTGTTTCTTTAATACAGAGATATACACTGGGTGGCCAAAAGTGGAATAATGTACAGATTTTGCTGTTTCGGAAGGAAATTGCTTTAATTCACCAAAGTGGCATTCAACTGATCACAAAGTATAGTCAGGACATTACTGATGTAAAAAACAGCTTCATCACTATTTGAAAAAAGTCATTTTTGATCAAATCTAGAGAGCAGCCATCACTCCAACACCTTATCCTTGAGTAATCATGCTAAATTGATCATGTGGTACTAGAAAATCACTTGCCATTATATCAAACACAGCTGAAAGATATCTGGTTCATTAAATGAAGAAATGAATGTTTTTGAGTTGCCACAGTATGCAATAGACTGGCATGTCTTAAGGTCAATATTAGGTCAAAAATGGCATAAAAGAAACAGCTTTCTCTAGAAACTCATCAGTCAATCATTGTTTTGAGGAATGAAGGCTATACAATGCTTTGAAAGATTTCATACAAAGATGTACACTACAGTCTTCAAACACAAAGGACAACTGGCTCTAACAAGGACAGAAAGAGATGTGGAAGACCAGATGTACAACTAAACAAGAGGATAAGTACATCAGAGTCTCTAGTTTGAGAAATAGATGCCTCACATGTCCTCAGCTGACAGCTTCATTGAATTCTACCTGCTCAACACCAGTTTCATGTACAACAGTAAAGAGAAGACTCAGGGGTGCAGGCTTTATGGGAAGAATTGCAAAGAAAAAGCCACTTTTGAAACAGAAAATCAAAAAGAAAAGGTTAGAGTGGGCAAAGAAACACAGACATTGGACAACAGATAATTGGAAAAGAGTGTTCTGGATCTTAACCCCATTGAGCTTTTGTGGGATCAGCTAGACTGTAAGGTGTGTGAGAAGTGCCCGACAAGACAGTCACATCTATGACAAGTGCTACAGGAAGTGTGGGGTGAAATGTCACCTGAGTATCTGAACAAACTGACAGCTAGAATGCCAAGGATCTGCAAAGCTGTCATTGCTGCACATGGAGGATTTTCTGATGAGAACTCTTTGAAGTAGTTTAAGAAGTTCTGAAAAATGTTTTCAAACTGTAATAATAATTTTTCACATTATTAATGTCCTGACTATACATTGTGATCAGTTGAATGCCACTTTGGTGAATAAAAGTACCAATTTCTTTTAATAAGAGCAAAATCTGTACATTATTCCAAACTTTTGGCTGCCAGTGTATATTACTGAACCTGCAGATTTGCGTTCACAATGCATGTTACCCGTGAACTGCTCCATAGAAATAAAGCGAACTAAATTCACAGCACTTCCTAAGATGATCAGAGATCATTTGCAATATTCTCACAGACAAGTTATTCTTGCAAACAGTTTTCCGACGACAAAGAAAAAAGGTGTGAAAACCCTTTAAATGCGCTTGTTCCATGAGACAGGCTCACACTGCACACCTACATGCGTGTGTTCCACGAGACAGGCACAGGCTGCACGCCTCTGAACAAACTGTGAATCAGACAAGAGCATTTTGTCTGTTCTTAAAAATATAATAAAGTCTGTTTCTTCAAGTGCATGTTTTTGTGTCTTAACATCATATGTCACTCCGAGACATCAATGAGTGTCGCAAATCGGCATCGGGATATTTGTAAGATATCGTCCATATCTGATTACATTGTTCTATCACCCTGCCCTAAAGAATAGATGTAAACAAAACAAGCAAATTCAACATTTTAACAACAAACACAATATACTTACTACAAACAACAATGGAGCCCGAGTCAACAGTATAGTCCAGAGTGATGATGGTATCAGCAGGAGTGTGATCCACCAGACAGGCCAAACAGAATGAGTGCAAGTGAAAAGATAAAATGTCCAAACAAGAGGGGGGTGATGAAACAAACCGCTACTTCCTGCTGCTCTCATGGTGCGGTGGATCACGGATAAGCGGCACGGCAATCGCGAGTATACGGCTGTCAACAGCCGGGAGAGAGCTTGCGACTCGTGGCTGCCTGGTCACAGTCCAATGCTAACAACACTTAGTTTCATTTGGATTAAATCCAAAAATGTTCATAATACAGATGTTTGTAGTATGAGATGGAAAAAAACAGACTAAAAGGAAAAAAACAGAAGATAAACAAATATATTCAGTGTGAAGTGGCGGCAAACAAACTTTCAGTATCCAGGACGGCAGGTGTCAGTATTGAGTCCAAGAACTGACGGGACGAGGAAGAGCCAGTAAAATCTTACTGAGTGCACCTTTAATTGGTTTCAGTTTTTTAATCTTTAGGTATGATCGTTCTGGATTTTTCCCACAGTAGCTACTTCTAATAAACGTTTTATTTGTTCATGCAGATCATTGTGAAACAGAATTAGTATTAGCAAAATATATTTGTCAGCAACAGGTGTAGACGTTATATCAATTCTTTTACGATACTTTTCCACAAAGAAATTACGGTTGATGTTAGCCTAGAGGAACAAAGGTCACAGTGCATTTGTGTTGTAAACACTCATGTAACACAATTATTGTGCCAAAACAAAGTGTTTTAAACTTTGCTGTCTAGGGATGGTTTCTGTCCAAAACATCTGCAAAAAGTCCATGCATATACATGCTCTAAACTTCATGAAACATCTTTGGCATGTCTGATTTCAACATGCAACACACAAATGGTATGTTTATATGCACTTTAAAAGTCAGATTTCAGTTGGACTGCAACAATTATGTATTTTTAAAATATCATGTAAACGCTTTTGTCCCACTGAAATCGCACCAGTCCTGTTTTTACGAAATTGGATCAACAGACCCAGAAAATGTATATATTGTGATTGTATATTGTCTCAGTTAATGTTGTGTAATGTTGTTTGTGTGTCATATCTGTGGTCTGTGTTTGTAATGTGTCTAGTATTCAGTTTCATTTTTAATTTGGTTTCTGAGAAGTACATACCTTACTTAACCTAAAGTGCTTACTGCAGGAACAGTCCCACATGGCGCCACCAGGGGGTGTATGCCTTTCTGGGAGCCATATTGGTGTCAGGGTAGAAGAGGGATCTCCTCCATACCTCTCATTTTGGGTCAACCCTACCAGGATTCAAACCAGTGATGGTAGCCCAGATTCTTAGCCAACAGTTGATGCCACCACCATAACTCTGTTTTTGCAAATAGGGTTTTATAAATATGTTATTGTAGAATTATAATTGGATTATAATTGAAGAGTGGAGGTTTGGTAGATTCCAAGGTTTTGTTTATTTATTAAGTAGAACTTGGTCAAAATGGTAGACTAGTGGTCATATAGGCCGACTAGTCAGTGAGTGCGGTTGACTAGTTTACTTAGGCCTATTTCTTAATGTTTTTTTGCAATGTTGCTTTAAAGGGAATGCAGTTAAAGGAATATTTTGGGTTCAATAGAAGTTAAGCTTAATCAACAGCATTTATGGCATGATATTGATTACCACAAAAATACATTTTGACTTGCCCCTCCTTTTCTTTAAAAAAAGCAAAAATTGGGGGCTTGGGTAGCTCAGTGAATATTGACGCTGACTACCGCTCCTGGAGTCGTGAGTTCGAATGCAGGGTGTGCTGAGTGACTCCAGCCAGGTCTCCTTAGCAACCAAATTGGCCTGGTTGCTAGGGAGGGTAGAGTCACACGGGGTAACCTCGCGATTAGTGGTTCTCGCTCTCAACGGGGCGCGTGGTAAGTTGTGCGTGGATCACGGAGAGTAGCATGAGCCTCCACATGCAGAGTCTCCGCGGTGTCATGCACAACGAGCAATGTGATAAGATGCATGGATAGATGGTCTCAGAAGTGGAGGCAACTGAGACTTGTCCTCCTCCACCCAGATTGAGGTGAGTAACCGCGCCACCACAAGGAGCTACTAAGTAGTGGGAATTGGGCATTCCAAATTAGGGAGCAAAAATCTGGGTTACAGTGAGGCACTTACAATGGAAGTGAATGGGGGCCAATCAGTAAATGTTGAAATAGTAACTTTTTCAAAAGTATAGCCACAGTGATGTAAACAATATGCTGAATATCTTAACATGATTTCAGTGTGATAAAATCACTTACTAACCTTTTCTGTGTAAAGTTATAGCCAATTTTACAACTTCGTTGTCATGACAATATAATGTCAACTAACCCTAAAATGACTAAAAATGACCATTTAAACAACTTCAAAGCTCAAATAATACATGAGTTTTAACAGAAGAATTAATGTGTACATTTCTGCCTTTTAAACCATCCAAAAATTGGCCGCATTCACTTCCATTGTAAGTGCTGCACTGTAACCTCGATTTTTGCTTTTTTTTTTAAAGAAATGGACGGACAAGTCCAAATTTTGTAGTAATCAACATTATGCCACAAATGCTGTCGATTGAGCTTAACTTGTATTGAACCCAGAACATTACTTTAAGAGATGCAACTTCTTGGAGACTAGCTGTGCTTCAGTGTGCAAACATCCTAGCCGTCAAGGCCAAAGTATACTTCGGTTTTCTGCATACTGCCCTCAGTGCATACAGTGAGCGTGATACAGATTTCGCCATTAACACAGTACGCCCAGACTGTTATGTGCAGCCCAGTTTTTCGACACTGCAATGCTACAAAAGTATCACAAAGCATTCATGCATATGCGTCGAATATATCCCCATGCACTCTCGGTCAAAAGAATAAAATTACTGCTTGATCTTGCGCAAGACAAACAGCAGGCATGAAAAAGAAGCATAGCACAGTCGGCACGTTAAAGCACTCTTTGAGAAGTTGCTTCTCTAAATTCGTCACTTTTAAAGTTTGAGGGCAAACAATATATTGATTTATTTATTTTTTTTGTACGCAACCAAATTCTGACCCCCCCCCCCCCCCACACACACACACACAAGACAAGCGCGTAGCCGAAGAAACAGTTCTGCGAGCCTGACATGGCAACCCATCAAATTTCGGGTGCATAAGATTTGACAATAGTCAACTCGCATCAGACTCATGGTAGATGATCTTTGTCATAGGTGGAAATGACACTTATCGCACACATGCCAATGGGTTTAAATTTCTCGTCACACATCGTGATTTTTTTTTTTTTTATTGCAAATGCGTGCAAAATCATCGTGCTGTACAGCCCTGCATATATCCGAACTAAGAAACGTATCTGATTGGTGAATGGCGGTCACAACCTAATTATAAAGGGCTTAATTAAAGGGTTCGTTCCTCCAAAACTGAAAATTCTCTAATTTTCTCTCATCTCTCAGTTCTCTCATAGAAAAATATCTCGGCTCAGTAGGTCCTTAAAATGCAAGTGGATGGTGATCTGACTTTTAAAGCTCCAAAAATGACTGTCAGCATAAAAGTCATCCATAAGACTCAGCGGTTAATGTCTTCTAAAGTGACCATCAATTTTGGTGTGAAAAAGCTCAATATTAATGTACTTTTTAACTATAAAGAATCACAGTTAGCAGCAGTATGCGCATGTGACGTAATCACGTTGGCATGTTTGCACGAGAACTGATGCACGTGCGACACACCTAGAAGAGCAGCGGTGTTTTTGTATCTGTATGTTTTTGAGAATGGTGCGTTTGTGTGCTTATCCTGGATGTCACATCCGAGAGATTACATCCATAACATGCCAGTGCGAATACATCACACGAGAGACCATGTGAACTCCGCCCTCTCGTGAACACGCATACTGCTACTGACCGGAAGCGATGGTTTAGAGTTAAAAAGTACCTAAAAATGTATATTTTTTTGCACCAAAAGCAATCGTGTCACTTTAGGAGACATTAATTTAACCGCTGGAGTCGTATGGATGATGTTTATGCTGACTGTCCAATTTTTGGAGCTTCAGAAGTCTGATCACCATCCACCTGCATTTTAAGGACCTTCTGAGCTGAGAGATTTTTCTATTTTTCTTCAAATGTGTTCTGCTGAGGAAAGAAAGTCATACACACCTATCATGAGGGTGAGTAAATGATGAGAGAATTTTCATATTTGGGTGAACCTGTCCCTTTAAGACTGACTAGTTGTTTGGACAAGCTAGTCGATTTTAATTAGATTTTTGCACATCCTTAGCTGTTACACCGTTTTTCCTTCTTTTTTTTTCTGAGAGTTGGTGGGTGTTTACTACGAAATACTAGGTACAAAAAATGGTGGTATCTTTCTCACTGTGTGACCCATAAGCCGTCTTTTAGTCATGTGATCATTGGTGAACTGTATTCAGAATGCACTGCGAGAGCTGCATGACCTGTTCCCAGCATGCTCGCCGGTGTGCACGCAATAACGCAGCCACTTTCTGCCTTCCTGTGTGTCTGACGCCTCTCTCTCGGCACTGCCGTCTGTCTTTAAGCTGGTCGTCGCCGAGCCGAGAGTTCTGGAGCTTCAACGCGAGGGCGGGGCCAACTTGACGTGGGTGTGGCCAGTGGAAGTCTGGGCGGCGTCTTGGAGGAAGCTTTTACACGATTCGCCGCGATGCAAAGACAGACCGAGGAGCGCTTTCGCGTGTGGATGGAAAGATTGACCCACCTCCACTCCGACGACGACCTTTCGTCCAGCGAAAATACCGAGGGGCGGAGCCACGTTAGCTCGTTCCTGCCATCATCTGAGTCGCAGGAAACGCTGGCGGCATATCAGATGGCCCGAATCAACGCAAACACAGTCCCACCTGCACACACCGCTGGCCTCAATGGAAACGTGGAGGCATCTGAACCAAACGTTTAAGGAATACGCAAAGAACTGCGACCAATTCAAGCATACTGAAGTGGAGGCTCACAACAATTATTTTTTTTCCTCTTCATTTATGTTTCTTAATTCTGTCTTTCAACTTTTTTTCTATTAAAGGCTTAGTTCATCCAAAATGAAAATGGCAGCCTTTTTCCATATATTGAAGCAAGATGGCTCCAAAAATTACAACAAACACCATCGAAGTAGTCTATATGACTCCTGTAACGTATTCCAAGTCTTTTAAAGCCATTTGATAGTATGGTGCGAGACTCAAAAATAGTCACTTGTCATATTCACTGAAGAAATGCTCTACTAAAGAGTGAGTAAGTGATGACAGATTTTTCATTTTTGGGTGAACTATGTCTTTAACATCCTCTGTCTCTCATTTTATCAGTTTGTCTCATTGTTTGTTATTCACATCTCAGGGGTGCCCTCCAGAGTCAGTGCCTTTTGCCATTTGTTCTTGTCTGTGGAAGAGACAACGCTTCAATCCATCTAGAGATGAATCATTTCAAAGCATCATTTGTCTTGCCCATTTAATATTGACTGTTTGGTGTGACCGAAACAGCTTTTCCTGAGAGACTCGAATTAGAACTTTTGGTTTGACTGCCATGTGTATTTTGTGTATTATCTTATGATATATATGCTCATCTAGAAAACGTGGGCTAGAGTGTCTACCAAAGAACTCTGAACATTTGTTTTGTGTTGTGGCTTGTTTTAGCTCATTATTTAATCACTTCTGAGGTGGAATATGCATGATACAAGCTGAAAGTAGAGAGCTGTAAAACAGTGACAGCCTACACATTGGATTTAATGCTAAAAACACTAATATTACACGTTTAAGCGTGTTTTATGAAAAATAACCTTTAATATCAAAAACGTAACGTATAATCATAAACTTGGTATCATATGAAAGCTTAAACACTCGACATTCATCCTATGAAGTCTATTTTGCAATCAAAACATCAGTGTTAACAGCCTGTGCTGCACATGCAATAAACAAGAGTGATCATTTTCTATTTACAAAAAACATGTCACATGTGCACACCATGGCAAGCAAGAAATGTTAATTTTTCAATCTTTTTAAGGGTGAATCTCACGATAAACTGTCCGGCTCATATTTCGTTCGAAAATAAATATTTATTTTGCATAAAGAATATGAAGCCTGTGTTAAAAACCATTAAGATTTGATGCATTGTGACATCATAACAATTAAACACATTTTCATTTCAATTTTTTTTTTTTTTATTAGATTACTACTGTAATTCATCCTGTAAGCAATGCAGTAAAATCATCGGACAAAGATTTTTCTTTTGAGCAAAAAAATTTGTTTCAACAAATACTACTATGATGTAAATGCTTAACACATTAAACAATATATCTAAAATGTTATTTTAAATACGAAATATATTTTTTCACGTTATAATTCTCAATTAAATTGTCTTTAAAAAGTGTCTCAATGCCAATATAATTGATCCCATTTTATTTATTTTCAAAACCTAATTATAATGCAAAATATACATTTCTTTAGATTTTTGGGTGAAATATGACCCGGAAATGTTCTTGCCATACTAACAAACATGCATACTCTAAGTTTACTGTAGTCACTGACTTCAGCTCACAGGACGACTTGAAAGTTGTTTACTGCATTACTGTACACAGTGTGTGAAGGAGAACGTTTACTCTCTTTGTGTGTGTGTGTGTGTGTGTGAAACTAACCTGGCTGCCTAAATAAGTTTAGTGTCATAATGTTTAGATGGAGAAGTGAATTTCCTTTGTGTAATTGTTAGAAAGTCAGTGAATACCTTTTTTGCTACATTGATTTTTAAAGTCCTCAACTAATGCCTGACCAAAATTCAAAATGTGCCAGGTGGTAATTAGTGTCTCTTCATGTCTGTGTAAAACATTATTGACCTTTGATGTTTGCTCATTAGCTGGTAAATAAATATACTGTAATTTTTACCAGCATTCCATCTGTTTTTATGTGATTCACCTGCGACGTAAATTTGATGTAAACTGGTCTTTATAAAAAGTCAATAGAATATTCTGGGTTATTTTCATATTAAGCCTGTGTACTGCAGCTTTTCAAATATGCAGCTCTCAGACTGTTTTGAAAGTATAATTATAACACTTGTATAGGGTTGTCACAATACCAAAATTTTAGTAGTCAAAATACCAGTTAAATTTCACGATTCTCAATACCAATTTCTATACCACAAAATAATATTAATACATGCTATTGAACACTTCTTAAGCCTATTTAACAAAGTTACTTGTATCAAAGTAAATAAATGTAAACAATTGTATGTTTCCTTGAAGAGTTTCTCAATTGTGTACATTGTTTTTGTTTTTAGCAAGACCATATAAAAATCAGGGTTTTTTTTCCCCCCTTTTTCACCCAATTTGGAATGCCCAATTCCCAATGCGCTTTTAAGTCCTCGTGGTCGTGTAGTGATTCGCCGCAATCCGGGTGGCGGAGGATGAATCCCAGCTGCCTCCGCGTCTGAGACCATCAATCCGTGCATCTTATCACGTGGCTTGAGCGCGTTGCCATGGAGACATAGTGCGTGTGGAGGCTTCACGCCATCCACCGCGGCATCCACGCTCAACTCACCACGCGCCCCACCGAGAACGAACCACATTATAGCGACCACGAGGAGGTTACCCCATGTTACTCTACCCTCCCTAACAACCGGGCCGATTTGGTTGCTTAGGAGACCTGGCTGGAGTCACTCAGCACGCCCTGGATTCGAACTAGCGAACTCCAGGGGTGGTAGCCAGCGTATTTTACTACTGAGCTACCCAGGCCCCCAGTTTTGTTCATTTCTGAATTCTGCCCATTAATTAATCAATTTCATCATAAAAATAGTGTCTTATCAAATGAATACGACTTACAACATACCCTAGCACTTTTTTTTTAATCAAATGATGTGCTTCAGTAAAGATCCTCACAGCAAAATCCAAAACACAAAATTGGTCTTATTTTTGTCAAATAAAGTGCTGCATAAAATGAAAATGAAACCATTGATGAAAACTTCCATTCAGTACAACAGCGCTTTTGCTTGAGGGATATTGCTTAAATGTAGTAATAATCATAATTATTTTTACAGTAAATACTACATTTTGGTATACAGTCATAATATGTTTCTGTCGCAATTTCTTCAATTCTCCCGCCGAGCTTTTATTTGGAATCTTAATTTTATTTTGACAAATGCTTTCCCGTTCGGTGTTTTTGATGGTAGTTTTACACCTCAGGTTAAGACGTTGGTTATATGGCCCAGTGTGATTATTAAAGCACAAAATGCTGCAATTGATGCTAATAAAATGTGTTTTGATCAGTCGGGAGTACTGTGTTTTCAGCGTATAATGGCTTCACACATTCACGTGTGTTGTGAAGCACGCAGCACATGCAGACTGTTTTTAATTTGGTGGATTAATAATCACACTAGGACATATCACTATTTTAATTTGATTAATTGCCCATTTCAGTGCAAAAGCAGAAACGGCACACGTGGATAAGCGTGTGAGCATTTGAAAGCAGCTGTCTGTCAGTCGGACCGAACTGAGTCGGTGCTCGGTACTACGGGCACTGCAGAAACCAAATCAAATCCCTTTATTGTCACTCAACCATATACACAAGTGCAACAGTGGGTGAAAGTCTTGGGTGTGGTTCCAAGCAACAACAGTGGTATCATTACATCTTTTTTAAGTATTGACTTGGTACCGAAGTTAATAATTAATAATAATTTTATTTATCACACATTATACATTTGCACATATAAAGTGAAATTCTTTTTTTTTTTCACATATCCCAGCTAAGCTGGGGTCAGAGTGCAGGGTCAGCCATGATATGGCGCCCCTGGAGCAGAAAGGGTCAAGGGCCTTGCTCAAGGGCCCAACAGTGGCATCTTGGTGGTGCTGTGGCTTGAACCCCTGTAAAAGTACCGGTACTTTTGATGTTTTTACCCTTATGTAAGGTAGGTTGACAAGAATTGAATAAAATTAATAAATACAGAAACCGTATGATTTCACTATGTAACAAAATGTTTGTTCCTGGGTAGTAACTGTTATTTCCTAATTGCTTATACCTCAAAAGTTTAGAAAATGGCTATTATTCCCCACAAACTTTGCTTTTGTGACCAGGACAGTGATATTTTGAAATGGACCTATTTCCAATGAGAAAACGGGCGAATCTGTGTCTTTTCGTTCACATAAAGTCAGAAAAAACAACATATTAATCCAAAATCCTTCTCTATCTGTGGTCCGACGAAGACACTGGCTTTGACCTTTGCCTCAGACAGCTTAGGGAAGAAGTCTTGAAGGTACTTGAAGGCTGCCGTCTCCTTATCTAGAGCTCTGACAAATTGTTTCATAAGCTCAATTTGATGTGCAGTGGTGGCATCAGCACCTTCCGGGGGTCCATCAGTGGCTCCCACTTGACGTTGTTCCTCCCCACAGAGAACTCGGTCCGCTGTGGCCAGTCCCACCTGTGGTATTGCGCCTTGGTGTCCCTGCTGTCCCAAAGGCAAAGATAGCAGGGAAACTTGGTAAAACCGCCATGGAGACCCAACAGGAATGCCACCATTTTTAAGTCTCGTATGACCTCCCAGCTGTACTCATCATACTTCAAGGCGTCCAGCAAGGTCTTGATGCTGTTGTTAATCCTCTTTGAGGTGCACCGAGTGAGCCAGGGGAAGAGACGGGTACTTGTTACCATTATGGACCAGCACGACTTTGAATATTACTTTAGTATAAATACATGTTCATTTGGATTCATATGTTGTTTTTTTCTGACTTTATGTGAACAAAAAGACACAGATTCTCCCATTTTCTCATTGGAAATAGGTCAATTTCAAAATATCACTGTCCTGGTCACAAAAGCAAAGTTTGTGGGGAATAATAGCCATTTTCTATACTTTTGAGGCATAAGCAATTAGGAAATAACACCCAGAAAAAAAAAATGTGTTACACAGTGTTTACCTGTTTCAGAACGTGCACTTTTTCTACTAATGCGAACGCAATATCGTACTAAAATACTCAGACAACTAAAGGCAGTAAATGCAGTAATTGCATTTCTTATTTCCAAATACTGCTTTCTCAAAATTAAGAGGCGTAAATGGAACCATCAAAGAATCAGAATCGTTAAGCAGAATGGGAACCATAATCGCTAAATTCTTTACGATATCCATCCCTACACTTAACGTACATAGCTATATCCTGTTGGTCAACTCATTTCATGACCAGCTAAAAAAACGTACATTTGCATGGTATCTGCACAAGGATACCCACAGGGATTATGTTGGAAACCATAAGTACTTCCACCTAGAAAAGTAGTGCAATCTCAAAGACTATTTAGACCGCTTTACAGCTGAAGTAACTAGGGAAATGCCATAGTGGTCAACTAATCGACTAGTCGTTCAACAGGCGACTAGTCGATTAGTGGGGTCAACCGCTAACATTAATATTGTTTTAGTGGTGATGGTTTCATTGGAAGACACATTTCTCAAATGAATTGAGAGCATTTTTGCTTGATTATAGCTTGCTGTGTTTAACACTGAAGAACAGTCTGCAAGGTAAACCCTCTGCAAGAAGTTTAGTCTTTTAATACTTTAGGGTTAGTCTTGTAGCAGAATTTAGTCATTCTGGGTTCAGGATGTGCATAAGTGATTTTGTGCTGCTCTATATTGGAGCCTTTTTTCTTTTTTTGCTTGATAGTTTTGTGCAATAAAATGCTTGTTATTTAGCCCATTTATTTTTTGAGTATCCTTTTGATACCATGCTAAACTGCTGCGCTTAGTTTCCATGTAAACCTCTTAAACGTGTCTGATCAGGGAACATAATGGAGCCTAATTATACTTTATGGGTTTGTTAACATCGACTAGTTGTTCAGACAACCCACCAACTAGTCGATATATGAAAAATGGTAGCTTTGCACATTCCAAGAAGTAACAAACATTTTTAACATAGAATTGATTTGAATGTATTAACAAAAGTACCAGCTTCACGTTTCTGCTTTTTAAACCTTCCAGTCCACTCGCCTTGAAAATAACCCAAAATATTTCTTTGAAAGTGACACTTTACAAAACATTTTATTCAGGTGATGTTATCAATGGGTTTTCAGCTGGAACTATTTAGGCTGATAAAAAATGAATGTAGAAGCTGTAATATGGCCTTATTGAAATATTGCAGTGAATGTCTGAACTGTGTGTGTGTTGCAGTGGGTCCTGCAGTGGTTGGGCACTATGATATTTCAGACACTCACTCTGAGCAGGAACGGCAATCGCACTCGCTCTCAGGTTCGTTTATACTGTTACCCAAAACTTTGGGACAGTAATGCTATAGTACACTTGTACACATTGGCTGCATCTCATTATGCATACTTCCAAATGGCACAAGATAAGGATTAGTATGTTGTAAATAGGACTGGGTTAAAATATAGATTTTCCAATGCATCACGTTCTCCATTTGAACAATCTTGATATCGATTCTTAAATCCTAAGATTGATCTTTCACTCAATGCACAACCCTCTACAATTTGAGTAAATCACTCGCATTGCAACAGATTTCACGCTATGCGACTAAAAATGTCTGTGATTAGCCACTGCTTGTTAAATGTTCAGATTTCACTCAACATGACTTGAGCAGTAGAGTAGGGTTTCCGCAGGTCTTAAATCTTAATTTGCCCTTCTGCAAATGAAGGCCTTAAAAAGTCTTAAATCGGAGCAACAAGTCTTATATTCATAAGGTCATGGCATTAAACGGTATGAGGGATTGTTTTACTCATTGCGTTTATGTAAAGTGACCAGATGTCCCGTTTTTAAGGGGTGTGTCCCGAAGATTCTCTAAACAATGTAATTATGTCCTGGTTTCAGCTGGTAGGCTCACTGTTTGTTTTTCTAATTACATTTAATGTACTCATTTTCCTTCTCGCTATTGTCTTTGGCATCGTTTGCAGAGAAGATTAGAAGAACTATTTTGATGCGTTGCATGTTGATTTGAAGGTACTTTAATTAGTCATCAGTCAGCGCAATTAGAAATGCACCAATAAAAATGAGTTTTCAACAACGAGCTGAAAGAAGCCGATCCATTTCTTAGTGCAAAATGTGAATATGTAAGCGAGTCATTTTATGTCACTGTTAATGCTCATTTCCCCACAAGCACGGAGGTAAATCAGACAATGCCACATTCAGACAGCTACACTGCACTTTTTACATAGTACAAGCACTTATATGTTGAGATGTAGGGGTGGTATTTTGAATTTTAGGTTACAATGTTGTGAATTGTGTATTAAAGTGTGTACCTGACATGACAAGTCATTTCATAATTACAAATGCAATATGACATCATATGAATAGAATAGGCTACATGGAATTTGTACATTAAAAAAAAAAAAAAGCTAAAATGTGGTTAAATCGTGAAAAATCAATCTAAAATAAAATATACATTTTCACAAACTGTAGCCTATACAGTTAAGTGCAGAAGTTTGCATACCCCTTTTGTTTTTATATGTTTCCACACTAGCCTATTAGAGATCAAAGATGATACTTTTTATGTAGTATTGCCCTCAATAGCTACATAACAGAAAATTTACTCTTATTTACACAAATCATACTGTTCAAAAGTTTGCACCCCTTAGTTCTTCTTGTGTTGCCTTCTTGAGCATCAGTAATTGTTTGTACCTTTTGTAATAGCTGTGTATTAGTCCCTCAATTGTCCCAAGTGTCAAAAGCTGGATCTCATCATATAGCCACTGAAGAACTCGATGTGCAGAAGATGCTGAGAAACCAAATAATGGTACAGTAGTTGGGGGGTTTTCATAAGAAAAGTGGACATCTTCACTGCTCAGGACAAAGCCAATTATTACACAAACAGTTGTTGATCATTGAGAAAACAACACCGTATTAAAAACCAAGGGAATTTAAACTTCTGAACTGGATCATGTTACTATTTTGCCTTGTGGAATATATGTGTCAAATGTCAAATAGCTTCTTCAGGGCAGTACTAAATAAAAACAATGTAATTTTTATATTGCATGCATTTAGATAATGCATGCAAGTTATTTTAGAGTGAAGACTAGGCCTAATTTCTGCACCACAAGCCTTACATTAGATCGCTAAATATTCATTGAACATTATACAGTATAGGTGGTGATACGTGCTGCTTCATCTATCGGTAAGTGACACAGCAGTGTCATAGAGGAACATAACTGATACAATGGGTCTGATCGGAAGGTAAAAGTTATTTCCACATTCTGGTGGTTCAGAGCGGAGTTATTCAAGCCTTAAGATACTTTTTGTCAAATGAGATAAAAAGTGATGTAGATCTATTGAAAGTTGCATTTTTAAACCTTGAAGTGTTGCTATAAGTATATTGCTCCCTAGACATTTACATTTAGAGAACATATTGACGTGTTGTGTTCCCTTCAATTGATTCCTTACATTTCATTTAGCTGGTCTTAAAAAAGTCTTAAATTTGGCTTCATAAAACCTGCAGAAACCCTGTATAGTGGCGAAGAAGTTCAGCATCAAGACCCTTTAACTGCGTGTTGAGAGTAAAAGTCTGATTTGACTCGTTCCGTGTAATGTATGTCTAATAAAGGTCGACCAGTAGTGGATTTTGCCTATACTAATGACTAAGTTGAGGGTAAAGGCTGATAACCGATTAATCAGCCGATAGATTTTAAAATTGATTTATAGAGTGTTAAAAAAAATGTCTTAGTCTTGCCCAGGTATACTTCGTTTTTCTGGGTTCTGGAAATGATCACATCTGGTCGACCGAGTTGCCATGCAAAGTATATTCTTTTGACCGCTAGCGAATAGAAACGTATTCGAAGCATGCCCACAACAACTGCTTTGCGGTACTCTTCTAGTACAGTCAGTGGCAGGCGCCGATGATGCGCATAGACTAAATAGATCAAATCTGGGCTGGGCTGTCTGCGGCGCAATCAGCAACGCGGACAACTGACGTATACTTTGGCCTTATGAGTCCAAAATAAATATCCCAGATGTAGTTTGTTCAACCAAAATCCTAATAAAAAACTCAAACCAGCCCATCTGGCACCAACAATCATGCCACGGTCCAAATCACTGCGATCACATTTTTTGCTCATTCTGATGGTTGATGTGAACATTAACTGAAGCTCCTGACCTGTATCTGCATGATTTTATACACTGCACTGCTGCCACACGATTGGCTGATTAGATAATCGCATGGATGATTGTTGGTGCCAGATGGGCTGGTTTGAGTATTTCTGGGTTTTTCACGCACAACAGTCTCTAGAATTTACTCTGAATGGTGCCAAAAACAAAAAACATCCAGTGAGCGGCAGTTCTGTGGATGGAAACGCCTTGTTGATGAGAGAGGTCAACAGAGAATGGCCAGACTGGTTTGAACTGACAAAGTCTACGGTAACTCAGATAACCACTCTGTACAATTGTGGTGAGAAGAATATCATCTCAGAATGCTATAATGAGATGCAGGTTGGCGCTGTTTTGCCAGCATGATACACAATATTAGGCAGTTGGTTTTCATGTATATACAGTATATTTCACCAGATGCGGTTTAATGAGGAATAAGGTTTATTATTATATTCAAGATATGAAGTTGAAGACATGATGTATGTGCAGACAGGGCACGTTTCCATGTAGTCACATTTTTCTTTGCATCCTCTCGCTTCAATTTAGAAAACGTAATTATCTAATAAATATAAAACACAAAAAATGCATATATGCATTGAAGTGAGGATAAAAATATGGATGAATAATTATATTTATATACAACAAATCCCCACATGATAGTTTTTATTACACCCCTAGAAGCCACTATTCTAGTGAAGACCCAAGCTGTTCTAACTTAAGAATCCTCCAGCGCTTTCCACAGAGGTACACGGGGGAATAAATAAACATTCTGCAACTATTGGCATAGATTTTTGTCGATAAACAATAGTTCCAAAAAGCAACTTTCGGCACAGATTAATCGGTAAAACCGATATATCGGTCTACCTCTAGTGTCTTAAGATGAGATCCACACAATCCATTTGTCATTGAATAATTAACGTTCAATACTAATCACATATAGCAAGGATGCGGTAATGAAGCCATTCGACATCACTCTCGTAATGTAAGCTTAACCAAGATACGCTCCCTGAACGGCCGCTATTTTTAAAGAGACAGAACTGTTTTAATGCTTGTTCTAAGTAACAATGTAAATCCTTGTAAATAGAACAAATAATGCATGTTAAAGTATTAGTTCACCCAAAAATGAAAATTCTCTCATCATTTACACACCCTCATGCCATCCCAGATGTTTATGACTTTCTTCAGCAGAACACAAATTAAGATTTTTAGAAGAATATTTTAGCACTGGAGGTCCATACATTGCAAGTGAATACGTGCCAACTATTTGAAGCTCCAAAAACTACATATAGCCATCATATAAATAATCCATACAACTCCAGTTTTCTAATTAATGTCTTCTGAAGCAAAATGCTAGGTGTAAGAAATAAATCAATATAAAAATTCACAAGGGTCGATGTCAAGCGCATTGGCAAATTCACACGAGAACCGGCGCGTGAAATACGAAGAAAAAAACGGAAGCACAGTGTTGTTTACAACTGAGGAGCATAGATAATCATACATAGATGCCTCATTCAGCTGGTTTGGATACATCAACTGTGGCACCATCTTTGAATGGTCAACAAGGAGAGCTGTTTGAATCTGTTTTAATGCAAGTGAATAAACGGAGGACCGAGCTCCTTGCTCAGACCGCTGCATAAATTCCTTTTGTGTCGAAAAAGTACTGCGGCCTATAGAAAGCTGCTTATAAGGGATCTACGTATGAATAGCTATGCAAAGGAGGCTTACGTCACGCGAGAGGCAGTTTAAACTCCACCCTCGTCAACGTACAATCCTCAAGCTCGCTGGAAGCCAACATTTTTAGTAAAAAAAAGTTTTAAATATTGATCTATTTCTTACACCTAGCGTTTCGCTTTAGAAGACATTAATTAAACCACTGGAATTGTATGGATTATTTTTATGATGGCTATATGTACTTTTTGGAGCTTCAAAAAGTTAGCACGGATTCACTTGCATTGCTTGGACCTACAGATCTGAAATATTCTTCTAAAGATCTTCATTTGTATTATGCTGAAGAAAGACTGGGATGGCATGAGGGTGAGTAAATGATGAGAGAATTTTTATTTTTGGGTGAACTATTCCTTTAAAAAATATGCAATTTCAAGACATCATATTTACTGATGGAATACATGGATTTAAATGGACATGGATCTTTAAAAGCCAAAATGTGAACACAATGATGAAAAACTAATGCTAAAGTAAAATTTGTCATATTAATATTTTTATGATGTACCTTGTTAGTAGGTCCCTTGTATAATTAACAGCACTAGCTGAGGGAGAATGGAAGCAAAATGGATGTTTTATCTGAAATATACCCATATGAATCAGAATCGAATCGAGAGCTTGTGAATCATGAAACAAATTGGGAATTCTATGTCAATACCCAGCCCTAGTTTTAAATCACAGCACCTTCAAAATACTTTGCCAAAGGTGTCCTAATGATGTATTATTTACAATGGTTTTTTGAAGAATGCATCTGTGTGCTTTTGAGGTTTACTATATCACAATACTTTTGTTACGGAAACTCGGTTTAGACATTTCAGTTCAAAACTGTGATGAATTTGATGCCAAAGTAGTTTTTAAATGTGTCAATCTAAAAGTTAAGTAAAACAAAGTACTTTCAAGGCAAGGAAGGCCATATTAAGCATTATCTATGTAAGTAATGTTCATATAACTACAGCTCTTCAACACTTTAATCTGGAAAGATTTACACATTTCAATTTCACAGCAATATTCCATTCAATTTAGTTGACTGATCTTTAACAAAATACTATAAAAAATATATATATTTTTAGTTTTATTAATTACATTTTGTTTAAAATTACACAGTTCAATTTTATGGAAATTTGTTATTAAATTGAAATGCGTAAATCCTAAAATTAGGTATCTCTGTTAGGCTAATGAGTAGGGCTGTCACAATTATGAAATTTGGCTGATGATTAATTGTCAAACAAATTATTACGATTATGACGATTAATTGTCTGTTTGGGACTTTCATGATTAATTGGCATATTTTTTTAAGGCGTGCTTTTTTTCTGCATGTGTGCTTCATACACCTTAAGAAGTCATTTTTACATATTTAACTTCAAATAAAGGTAATAAATCAAATAATAAAATAGGGATAAACTATGATTTCATTTTAAAACTTTAAAAACTTATGAATGAAAATATTTCTAAATACTTAAAAAAAAAAAAATGTCTCTCTTTTTGGTCAACTTTATCTTTGGTCAATTTTACATTTTCCCTTGTCTTTTTTTTAACTCATATTTTTTTATAATTTTTTAAATAAAAAATATTTGATAGAGAGATATATATATATATATATATATATATACACACACACACAATTGTGCTCAAAAGTTTGCATACCCTGGCAGAAATTGTGAAATTATGACTGATCATGCAAAAAAACTGTCTTTTATTTAAGGATAGTGATCATATGAAGCCATTTATTATCACATAGTTGTTTGGCTCCTTTTTAAATCATAATGAATCACCCAACAGAAATCACCCAAATGGCCCTGATCAAAAGTTTACATACCCTTGAATGTTTGGCCTTGTTACAAACACACAAGGTGACACACACAGGTTTAAATGGCAATTAAATATTAATTTCCCACACCTGTGGCTTTTTAAAATGCAATTAGTGTCTGTGTATAAATAGTCAATGAGTTTGTTAGCTCTCACGTGGATGCACTGAGCAGGCTAGATACTGAGCCATGGGGAGCAGAAAAGAACTGTCAAAAGACCTGCGTAACAAGGTAATGGAAATTTATAAAGATAGAAAAGGATATAAAAAGAAATCCAAAGCCTTGAAAATGCCAGTCAGAACTGTTCAATCATTTATTAAGAAGTGGAAAATTCGGGGATCTCTTGATACCAAGCCAAGGTCAGGTAGACCAAGAAAGATTTCAGCCACAACTGCCAGAAGAATTGTTCGGGATACAAAGATAAACCCACAGGTAACTTAAGGAGAAATACAGGCTGCTCTGGAAAAAGACGGTGTGGTTGTTTCAAGGAGCACAATACGACGATACTTTAACAAAAATGAGCTACATGGTCGAGTTGCCAGAAAGAAGCCTTTACTGCGCCAATGCCACAAAAAAGCCTGGTTACAATATGCCCAACAACACCTTGACACGCCTCACAGCTTCTGGCACACTGTAATTTGGAGTGACGAGACTAAAATAGAGCTTTATGGTCAGAACCATAAGCGCTATGTTTGGAGAGGTGTCAACAAGTATTGTGCTCCTTGAAACAACCACACCATCTTTTTCCAGAGCAGCCTGTATTTCTCCTGAGGTTACCTGTGGGTTTTTCTTTGTATCCCGAACAATTCTTCTGGCAAGTGTGGCTGAAATCTTTCTTTTTTGCATGATCAGTCATATTTTCAAAATCAATGCCAAAATTTCACAATTTCTGCCAGGGAATGCAAACTTTTGCGCACAACTAATATATAAATTATTATTATTATATTTGTATTATGCAATAGTGAAATATTTCTTTTCCTAATTTCTTCACTTTCATACGTTATTTTAATGCTCTGATTAAACCCACGAGCCCTTATTTATCATGTAGCAAAACCTTTGAGATTTCGTTTCATCATTTTATTACTCCACAGAAATAGAGTAAGCGTGCATCTCCTCCTCTAACACAGGAAAATTTGCCTTTACATGATCGTTTAAAGTGAAACCAGAGCGTTTTCGTGTATATTTTCACGGGAGTTTGCCGTGAGCCTCCGCTTCACGCGCTTCAGACCTACTAATGAGTTTAGCTAGATGCTGACACTTGCATGCAAATGCAACAGTATGCAACAAAGTGATTCCTGGTATTAAGACGCAGTTTTATAATTTCTCAATAATGGTGTACTGTCATTCTCAAAAGCATGTGCTTTCCAATCACCAGTGAAGTATTTATTTTTTAGTATGCAGTAGAAGTATGCAAATTGTGATGCAGCCTTTTTTTCATTCTTTTGCCTTACATTTACTGTGAGCTAAAGTGTTGCCCCCCACGACTGGATATTTTGCATTAAATAGTGAAATTTGTCCCCTGTGACATTTAGATAGTATGTCAAACACAGTCTGATTTCTGTTGTCAGACATTTATGTGTTTTGTTGTCTCAGAAAGCAATGAGTGCATCAAATTCGCTCATGTTCCTTTTTGTTGTCTTGATGTTTTTTTTTTGTTTAAGCTGAATTTTGTCTGTTTTTCTGTAGGTGCAGTAGAAGTCAAGCCATCTCAGGTGAGTCTAGCTTCCACAGACAGTGAAGTGGAGATCGTTGGAGTTCAAGAGAACACCAGGTGAGCCAATCGTCATTGAATTCATTGTATTTCAGTCAAAAATTCAGTTTAGTAGTAGTATTTCCATGCTAAGTAGTTACATTAGACCACATATCAATCTTTTGGATTTAAAAGGATTCCTTTGCATAGTTGTAGAAAGGATCCAAAAATGACTATAAATATAAATATCATATAGTAGTAAATACTGTATAAATACACTATAACTATAACAAATATAAAAAAATGAACTGTAATGTTCATTACTTTGTTTAAAAATACATTTTTGTCCTTAAAATATTTTTCCTCATTCTGATGGTTGATGTGAATATTAACTGAAGCTGACCCGTATCTGCATGATTTTATGCTTGGCACTACTGCCACACGATTGGCTGATGAGATAATCGCATGAATTTGCATGATTCTTTTTCATCTACATTGCGATTTAAACCTTGTCCTACTTTTTAAACTACTTGTATTTGGAGCTTGGCAAATGTGAAGTTTGAGTTTTAATTACAGTAAGAGTTTTCAGTCTATGAATATTATTTTAATGTTGTTTTTTTTGCAATCTTATTGTAGCGTTATCTCACGGTTTCCACGCGGTGGAGTGATCCAGTCACTTTCTTCCTGGAAACAAAGAGCTCCGCCTCCATGGACATCAGTCTCCGCCCAGTCAGGCTGGGTTCCGCCTCCGGAGGTGGTGGACCTGACACTGGATGAAGACAGGCACAGATTCCTGCTGTGAACAGACACACACACACACACACACACACACACACACACACACACTTAGACACACTCTCATATACATGTGATTGGTGGGCTTAGTGACTCAAACAATAATACATTTTGACTGTTGAATCCAAGAACACAGAAAAAAATGTCTTCATGATTCCAGAAACGGTTCGGATAACTCTAAAAGCCACTCAACTTTTTTTCTGATACACGTTGATATACCTGATTAATTATTTCTCACTGTGTGACTGTAACGAGTAAAAGACGCCTGTTTTTATCGGTCAGTGATGGTTTGATGTCTACAAATGAGAGCATACTTTTGAGTTCGAACCTTGATGATGTCAAAACTCCCATTTGTAAAATATATTATTCTAAAATATTTCAAATCAATTAATTCAAGCCCATTTTTTTCAAGAATGTTCTAGTGAGGCATTGTGGGGCTTCCTGAAAGAAATTAATACTGAATGTAAAAGGTGAATACAATGAATCCTGTCAAGGCAGTTTCATATTTCATCACAAAATCAAAAGAAAAAAGTAGACAATTTAGCCTATTTTTAAGAAGCATTTTAGATTTTCATTGTGATATTTTCATGACAATTAAATACATTTCTCGTCACTTCTTACCATAATGCAAATTTATTTAATCTAAAAAAAACACATTAATTTTAAAGTATTTATACATCATGATAGTTTGTTGTTTGCTGTACTGTCTTTAATTAAAAAACAAACAAACATTGTATTATACAGTAAAAATTACTATATTACAGTAATGAGAAGGACCACAGATAATATTGGGAATTAAAATAAAATTTCCCAATGCATTGGGGTAAATTGTTTTTTATAATTTTATTATTATTATTATATTATTATTATTATTATTTTCTTTTTTTGTGTGTGTTGTTTTGTCTGTTTGTTTTTATTTTTAAGCCTAATGACCCATAATATTTTACGTGTGAATCTCACAAAATCATATCCAGGTCACATTTCACCCCAAAATCAGAAAAAAAAAAAAAAACTATTTTTAATACAGAAAATGAAGTCTATATTTTTGTACTCAGAAAAATTGCATTTCACTTTTAAAACAAAAGTACATAAAATTGACTACCACCCCTGGAGTCGTGAGTTTGAATCCAGGGCGTTCTGAGTGACTCCAGCCAGGTCTCCTAAGCAACCAAATTGGCCCGGTTGCTAGGGAAGGTAGAGTCACATGGGGTAACCTCCTCGTGATCGCTATAATGTGGTTCTTGCTCTCAGTGGGGCACGTGGTGAGTTGAGCATGGATGCCGCGGAGAATAGCGTGAAGCCTCCACACGCATTTTGTCTCCATGGTAACGCGCTCAACAAGCCACGTGATAAGATGCGCGGATTGCCGGTCTCAGACGCAGAGGCAACTGAGATTCGTCCTCCGCCACCCGGATTGAGGCGAGTCACTACGCCACCATGAGGACTTAGAGCGCATTGGGAATTGGGCATTCCAAATTGAAAAAAATAAATAAAATACAAATCCATAAAATTGAATAGAGTACTCTTTAATAAAATAAAATGTAAAAAGCTAAATATTTTAAGTTTTATTAATGTCATTTTGTAATTTGATGAAATTGAAATGCGCAAATCTTAAAAATAGGCTTAAATATTTTTTTGTGTACTTTTGAGTTTCATTTTGTAATTCCTATTTCCTATTCTAATTACAGTGATGCAGTTATTCTTTATTGCAGTAAACATTATCGTAATTGTTTAAAACAGCACAAATGTATTGTAATATATTTTTAAAAAAACAGCACAAATTTAAAAAAACATTTCAGATCACAGTAATGAGAGAGTTTTTTTGCATTACGGCGTTTGAAATGTAGGAAAATGTGCAGAATTGTCCTGAAATAATGTCACAGTAATGGTCCTAAAAATAGGCTTCATTGTTTGTGCAAAATAGAATTTCTCATTTGTTCTCATGTAACCTGGATGGGCTTTCCACATTCATCCAAAATGTAACTTCCTATAGTTTGTCATGGGAAATCAGGGATGTTTGTCAGATCCTTGAGTAACTTTGAGTCACTTTGCCATCCAAACATCAAACACACACACTCACATAATCCTGCTGTTCACCTCAGGAGTCGCTTGCTGAAACACCCCAACCCTGCCCCTTCCTGTTTTAGTGCCCTTTGTGATGTAACTTCCTGTTAAACTGCTGGAGAGCCTATTAGCTGAGATATAGATGCAAACCTGCTGGTCTGTCACCGGAGCAAACGCACCACTGCTCTGAGTGTGAGTGAGATTGTGTGTTTACTGTCAAACATTTAATGCTGCTGTGTGGGGAGAAGCCTTGTTGTGTGTTCCTCACCCAATACTGCTTTCACAATGTGTGTGTGTGTCCTGAGCATTCGTTTTTTTCATGTGTATCTTGCATTCGAAATGGTGAATCTCAGTAACACTTTACAATAAAGGTTGTATTTGTTAACATTATATAACTACATTAGTTAACATGAACAAACAATAAACAATGCTTTTATTGCAGCTCTTATTCGTCTTGGTTAATGTTCATTTCAACATATACTAATACATTTTTTTTATTAAAAAGTTATGTATGTTAACATTAGTTAATTCATTGTGAACTAACAATGAACAAAAGTATTTTATAAATTAACATTAAACAATATTAATAAATGTTTATAAAATTGTTCATTGAGAGTTCATGACGCCTAATGCATTTACTAATGTTAACTAATAAAACCTCATGGTAAAGTGTTACCTGAATCTCATTAAACATGTCCAGGTTATATTTCACCCTTAAATCATAAGAGAAAATAATATTTTGCATAAAAAAACAAAGCCTGTTTTTTAGGATTTTTATTTATTTTATTTATTTGTTGCATTGTGACATTATTTTCAAGTAAATTTTCCCATAAATTCTCATGACCGTAATGCATCGTGGATGTTTCACTTTTGAGTTTTTGTACTTCTCAGAGAATCACTAAACTGGCTGTACAACAAATGCCACCATGATATATAAATACTATACATGCATATATATATAAAATAAAATATTAAAAAATATTGTTTTAAACTGTTTTCTACGACAATTAGATTGTTTCGTTTTGTTTATTTTTCCCATATTCTCAATGGTGATTCTCATTTATGTAATACAATATTTTTTACTGTGTAACACTTAAATTGTTGCAATACAATGTTTATATATATATATATATATATGATCATAAAGACATTAAAACAAATATAAGAAGCAGCAGCCTTTATTTTGTCACACATTTGTGACATATATATATACAGTGAAAACATTTTTTATTTTTTTTGCATATCCCAGCAAAGCGTAGGGTCAGCCATGGTACGGCGCCCCTGGAGCAGATAGGGTCAAGGGCCTTGCTCAAGGGCCCAACAGTGGCATCTTGGTGGTGCTGGGGCTTGAAACCCTGACCTTCTGATCAGTAACCCAGAGCCTTAACCGCTGAGCCAGTGCTACAAAATGATGTTAATGAAATATTTTGGACATTGCAGGAATGAGAATTGGGAGTGAAATGTACTTAATTTTAATGAAAATAATGTCACAATGCAAAATATCTTAATGGTCTTAAAATGTACTTCATTTTCTGTAGGGTAAATATAATTTTGTGCATCTTTATTTTGATTTTGGGGAGTAATGATTTGGACTACCTGGTTCTTGACCGGTTTTCTGAGATTCACCCTCATAGAAACAGACCCTTGCTTTTATTATGCCAATGGAATTTCTTATTCAGTTATCCACTTGTGAGTACAATCAGTGTATGACAAGAAAAAGTAGTTATTTTTGTTTTTTTAAATGGGATCTCATTTGCAAAGAGTTTTCAATGTGTTGGTTACAACATGCTGTCCCAGAACACCACTGAAACTATTTATTAATGTTTGCTATGTGTTTTACTTGAAGTTACATATACTGATTGTTTGTTTGAAGAGCAATATGCATCTTGAAAACTGCGTATTAAAGGAATCATTCAGCCAAAATGGAAAAATGTCATAATTTACTCACCCTTTTGTGGTTCCAAACCCATACAAGTTTCTTTTGTTTTCCGTGAAAAACGTTGTATTTATTCTCCTTTTGTGTTACATGGAAGAAAGTCAGTCATACAGGTTTTGGAACAACATGAGGGTCAGTGAAGGATTTTTGGGTGAACTATCCCTTTATGCTTGAGTCTTGGCAATATATTTAGTCTGTTTGACATCCAGTGGGTTACCAAGTTTCTAATGGTATAAGTAAACGTTTTTTTTTCTTCCTTAAGATTTCCAGTTGTCAGACCTCTGTGTGTATAAAGAGCACTCACTACCTGAATGTGAATTATTATTCTTAATTCAGCTTCATCTTGCATGTATCACCCTTTGACCCTGCAAGTTATTTCATAGATGGGTTTAAAGCTGCTCTGGTGGCCATTTTGGCTTTTGAGTCTCTCAGCCCTGCCTTAAACTGTGACCCACACCTCAAAGCATTTGATTGGACCTCTGTGTTCGCCACATTGACGAAAGGGAATTGGTAGTTCCAAAGCAGAAAGAGTTATTTAAGTTAGTTTGTGAATAATTGCAAGCTTTTTCCTTTTTCAAACTCGCAGATCTTCTCTGCTCTCGAGCGAAAGCAGTGGCTGTATCCCAGCTGCTGTCTCATGTTTAGACTGTTGTGAAGGAGAGGAAGCCTCTTGAAAGTGTTTAAAATGTCCACTTCTGTCATCGGTGACAGAGAACACTAAAATAGCCAGGATGTGTTATATCAGCACTTTCTCCAACAAAATCACTGCATTTAGCGCTAATACTTTAAAGAAAAGTATTTAACCCCTGACATTAAACTTCTGTCATCATTTACTCACCCTCATGTTGTTTCAAACCTGTATGACTTTCATTATTTAGTGAAACATTTGTTTGAAAAAAAAAATGCAATCGGGAGAGATTTAAGAGCTACTGCAGAACGGAAGATTTTCAGTGAATAAAGGCTTAAATTGCAGTCTGTTTCTTACACAGAGCTGTTGAATGTTTTCAAAACACTCAACATACAGACGTTCAGCCATGATGACAATTTGTAGGCAAACCCAGAAGGCTAATTCTCCATGGGTTCCCTTTGGAATTTCCTATGGGGTGTTAAGAATTTATGAACTGCGAGTAAAATAAGATCTGTGGTGAAAAGTACTTTAAGAAACTTTCCCCTTTTGTTCTAAAGCATAAATTACACACAGTCATACCTCAATTGTGGATTTTGAAGCCGTTATCTCTTTTAAAAATGCATGTTGCTAACCCGTCGCTAAATAAGGACTACAAGAATCGTCCGTTTCGTAAAGCACGTAGCTCATATGCTGATGGTAGTTGTAGTCCTTAAATAGCATTGTGATAGCAACATGCACTTTTAAAGGAATATTCCAGGTTTAATACAAGTTAAGCTCAATCGGCAGCATTTGTCCCATAATGTTGATTACCACAAAAATTTATTTAGACTCGTCCATCCTATTCTTTAAAAAAAAGAAGCAAAAATCGAGGTTACAGTGCGGCACTTATAATGGAAGTGAATGGGGCCAATTTTTGGAGGGTTTAACAGCAGAAATTTGAAACCTATAATTTTATAAAAGCACACATTAATTCTTCTGTTAAAACTCATGTACTACTTGAGCTGTAAAGTTGGTTAAATCATGTTTACAGTCATTTTAGGGTTTGTTGACATTACGTTGTCATGGCAATGAAGTTGTAAAATTGGCTATAACTTTACACAGATGCGGTTAGTAAGTGATTTTATCACGTTAACACGTAACGCATCCTGTTTATGTCTTGTGGCTATACTTTTGAAACTTTTGAGTATTTTAACGTTTACTGATTGGCCCTTTCACAGTTTAAATCTTAAACTGGCCTTATAAAAAGCCATTGGAAATTCCTGAAGGAACCCATGGCTTGAAAATGCTACACTCAAAAAAATAACTTCTAAGATTTACGCATTTCAGTAATCTTTTGTATAAATTTTTTTATTAATTTAATTGTGTTAAAAATTACACTGTTCAATTTGATGGAATTTGTTATGAAATTGAATGCGTAAATCTTAAAAATTGGCTAAAATATGTATTTTTTTGAGTGTGATGGTCTTCCAGGTTTTTGGACTATAACCTGAACAGCTCTATAATGCACAAGTCCTGTGGACCACTTTTCTTTTCTTTTTTTGTCATTTTTTGAGCTCAACAGCATCCAGTCTCTTTGATTGTGTACCTTGGAAGTACGAAAGTCATACGGGTTTGGAACAAAATGACGACAGAATTTTCAATCTTGAGTGAACTTTTCTTTTAAATGTGTTTTCAAGCACTCTCTCCCCACACACTAGCATTTCAGGCTGGTCATTTCTTATTTAGAACTTCCTAAAGTTACCTGCCAAACTTTAGAATGTTGAACTGTTGCAGCTTGAGTTTAAAGTTCCAAGGCCTCCATTATGACATCATCATCTGCTCCTGTGTTAAGTTCTTCCTAACTGATCGCCATTGGTCTTGTGTCTGCTGGTGGAATGTTTTATAATTTGACGTTTTTTAAGCATCATAAACAGCAATAACAATCATTTAGACAGCCAGAGACATGGCTGAACTCAACTTTACAGTCATGTGACTTGAGGGGTATATGGGGTCTGTTTTTTTTTTCCTGTTAGATTTCCACTGCATTCAAAAACACTCTCCCTTTAATTTAATCATGATTCTCATTTTGTTCATTTCGTTTTGACAGTATTTTAAATTAACAGCGAAAGAGTGTTCATATTTTTTGCTTCCGCAAGTCTTTTTCTTCCTTTAAACATTTATGTAGAATAAAATGAAACTATTTTAAGATAAATAAAAATAGAGATATTTAAAGAGTGATGTTGCGATTTCTTGTCTTTTTATTCAAATGAGTTGGCAAACATCTGGTGAACTTGTGCATGAGTAACAAAGAAATAGTTCAGCACGAACCTTTAATAATGCCGACTCCAGTGTGGGAAAGCAGTCTGTGACCTCTGACCTCAGGGGTCACAGCTAGGCAGCTGCCACAGAAGGGTCTGTTCATCCCTAATGACAAAGAAACAGGAGCTCGCCTCATACAGACTATTGCAGCTGTATGCAAATGTGCATTCAGTCGGTTTGATTTAAACCAGAAAAAGTTTTATGCTCTTCAGTGGAATTCAGTTCTACTATTTTAATCAAGGATTTTTTAATTCAGTCAGTATACTTTTAAAAATATAATTGAAAGCTAAAAAAAAACTTTAAATAAATAAAAGTGCATTTTTAGAAATACTAGATTTGGAAAGTAGACATGTCCCGCAGTGTTGCAATACTCCATCCATAGCTATTTTAAACAGCATTTTTACTGACATGGAAGCTAAAGGTATTACGGTGCAGTGATGTACAAGTCAACAGGTGTCTTGCGTCATAGCTGATGCAATATTTTTTTATTTTAGCATCTCTGCTACGCCATTTTGACCAATCATCATGATGTAAAATACCAAACAAACTCAAAGTCCAAAATGTCAGTGGAATAACTGATGTCAAACATATCTGAGGTCTAAAATGACCTTAAAGGGTCTATAAATTCTAGAATGTGTCTTATTTTTGTGGAAGATCTAGAGCTTAATTGTGTTAATTATGATGTCACAATGAGTGTTTAAATGCACATCAATATACTGATATCGCAAGACCTTTTGACATTTAATCGTGTGAAGGATATGAATTCTACTTATCCACCATTACATTTTCACTAATGATAAAAGTAATTGTTGTATGTAATAACATTTGCACCAGTAAAAAAAAAATATTTTTGATGTAAAAAATGACATCACTCATGGAATTACCCATTCTTGATATCAAAAGTATAATTTTTAAGTGTAGTAAAAGCAGTCATTTTTTAATCTGTAACTGCATTTTCACTAGAATTTCTCAAAGAGCTGTCATTTAGTCTTGTTCACAATGCAACATTTGAACTACAGCTAACAAAATGCAATTTTTTTATATCTGTAATTGGTTCACAAGTGGCAATGTTCATTTGAGATATCCGTAATGTTAATGTAACTAGTAAGAAAGGCTTTTAAGATATCTTTTATTACTTTCAATTTACTGATATCCGAAATCCATTTCCAGAAATCTGGCATACCAAATCGAATATGTTCAAATACACTTTTCAAAATTTCTTTGAATGAGAAATCAAAAATGAGCATTTTCACAAGATGTAATTCATTTGTTGACATCAATAATAGGCATTTGCACTACTAACAATGTAACTTTTGATATAAAAATTACCATTTTTACCAGTAAGAAGTACATAATAATGGAGGGTGTAGATGTAGATATTATTGAAAGGAATACCAACACCATCTTTCTGAAGAGAATTGAAGAGAATTAATTAATTGATGTGGTAAATAAATAAAATAAAAAATAAAAAAAACAGATTGTAATTATTTTGATATGACACTAGTTAAAGAAATTATAGAGTACATAGCAAAACCACTGGCCCATTTCTGTAACCTGTCACTTCAAACTGGCATATTTCCATAAAAAATTAAAATAGCAAAAGTCATTCCCATCTACAAAAATGGAGATAGGCACTTTGTTTCAAATTATAGACCAGTTTCTCTTCTACCTCAGTTCTCAAAAATATTAGAAAAACGTTTTGTACAAAGGCTCGACCAATTTATAGAAAAGCAAAAACTTTTGACTGACCATCAATATGGTTTTATATCTAATCGGTCCACCGTAATGGCAGTAATGGAACTGACAGAAAAAATATCAACAGCTATAGAAAATGAGGAGTTTACTGTAGGGGTATTTATAGATTTAAAAAAGGCATTTGACACGACTGATCATCAAATATTAATGAAGAAACTGGAAAGATATGGTATCAAAAGTGTAGCTTATTCATGGATTAGTAACTACTTTGAAAATAGATATCAGTATGTGCAAATACACAATGATAAATCTGAATTGCTGAGGGTCACATGTGGTGTACCACAAGGATCAGTTTTGGGTCCAAAGTTGTTTATATTGTACATTAATGAAATATGTAATGTGTTGCTAAATTTTGTTTTGTTTGCTGATGATACAAATTTAATTTGTTCTGGTAGAGTATTGGAGCAACTTCTGGATACGGTGGAAGCAGAATTAAAAACTTTAAAACTATGGTTTGATATTAATAAATTGTCTTTAAATTGAAATAAAACAATTTATAATATCTGCAAATTGAAAAATCAATAATCATAAAAATTAAGATAGAAAATGTTGAACTAGAGAAAGTTTATGAAAATAAATTTTTAGGGGTTGTTATTGACCAAAAGCTATGCTGGAAACCACACATAAATTGTGTAAAGACTAAAATGTCAAAGTCCATTGCATATCGCACAAAATAAAAAACATTATACATTTAAATGCATTACATATATTGTACTGTTCCTTAATAGTTCCATACATTACCTGTTGTGTGGAGGTTTGGGGACACACATACAAAACAATCACAAATCCAATTTTTATATTACAGAAAAAAGCAATAAGAATTATAAATGGAGCTGATTATTATGAACCCACAAACAATTTATTTATAAATTCTTATGCTCTCAAATTTAGAGATTTGATTGAGTTTAAAACTGCACAAATAATGCATAAAGTCAAAAATAAGATGCTTCCAGACTGTGTCCAGAGGTTGTTTCTAATAAGAGGGAGTCATTATGAATTAAGAGGATTTACAAAATCTAAGATTAGCGCAAATGTAAAACAAAGATGTATATCAGCTAAAGGAGTTAATTTGTGGAATAGCTTTGATAAAGAAATGAAAATGTGTAAAACACTAAACAGATTTTTAAAAAAATATATAAATCCTTAAAAATAAGATGATTAACAAATATAAAACCAAGTTATGAATATGGTTAAATAAATATACATGTTTATAATGTGTATATCTATAAAGAGATCTGCATAAAATATATATGTACAAAGGATAGGTGTAATAAGCTTTTTCCGTCAGTTTGTATAAACTTATGATTATCAGTTTGATTAAATGTCTTTTGAGTTGTATAACGGGAAATAAATAAAATAATTAAAATAATAATAATAATAAAATAAATAACTGTTTCCACTATTAAGAATGTTGATTGTAGGAATGGACATTTGCACTAGTAACAATGTAGTTATTGATATAAAAAATATAATAATAATTAAGTAGTATGTTGCTGGTATGTGAAATTGGAATTTCAACTAGTAAGAAACTGATCTGTAATTGTTTTGAAGAGGAGTAAATGACAGATCATTGTGAAAATGACATCATTCATTCATCCATTATTGATATCAAGAATGGGTAATTCCGTGAGTAATGATGTCATTTTTTATATCAAGAATTAACGTTTTAGTTGTGGAAACCTAATTACTGATATAAAAAATAAGCATTTTCACTTGTAGTAATTTCAATGCAGATATCAAAAATTAGCTTGCTATACTCATAACTACCAGAAGTCAGATTATTCAAAACATCTGACAACGCAAAAAAACCGTGTTTACATGAGATTTGAAATCACTGGTTTATTCTCTGCTTTTGACTTCGAAACGTAAAGAAACAGGTGTACTTTGGATAAGCCAGTAAGAATGCTGTTAAATGTGTTTACATGCAACATGCAGCGGCGGTTCTAGACCTTTCTGACTGGGGGAGCCAGGGTGGGTCCGGGTGTGCTTGTAGTGGGGCAATTGTATTATACCTTATTTGTCCCCTGTACACATATAAAACATCATTTGCTGTTTTAATATTTACGGACATGCAATTTTTTAAAGACAACCAAAGATTCACCAAATTTGAGTAAAAAAAAAAAGTTTTTTTTGATATATATAAACAAACAGGCTCATGACAAATGTTTCAATTAGTCAATACACACTAACATTCTGGTTTTACCCAGAACATGCTGTTCTTTAGAATGACTAATGCAGTAAAGTTCTTGGGTAAAATGAATGATAGGCTACATCATACAGATTTAAGGTTAGAATTTAAGCGGTAGGCTATAATCAGCATGTACATGTCTTGTAAATGGTCACCATTTCCTTTAAGATACTTTTAAGAATTTTTAAGTGGTTTTAAAATTTTAAATGGTTTAAATGGTCAATTACTATGAGTTTAAAAAGGCTGCATGCATCGTAATTATAAGTGACCAATAAGATGCGTTCTTTTTAATCATTATTATGATTCAGTGTCTGCGCATTCCTTATTGTGTTATTAGAGAATGCAGTTGCTAATATTAAGCTCAGTACTCCGTTATTGAGCACGTGTGTGCCTCTACCTTGTGATTGGTGCTCATTAAGTATTTGATTGATAAATGGTGTTCATAAAGAGGACATTGTGTTTGTTATCTTCCCTGTAAACTATTTAGTGCTTCTCTTGCATTTCGTTTGCAAGAGAAGTAGCAGGATCATCTCTGTAGCTTTGTTCTCTCTCTCTCCCGGTTAGTTGCACGTTTGCTTTTTATATTTGCGCCTGTACCCAACAGTACCAATATTAATCTGTATATATTATTAGGTTGAAGTGCATTGATGTGGGGAGCTTAGTGTATAGTATGAGCCTTTCTCGCTGAAGGTAAGTCATTTATTTGGGCTTTATAATGGGCTTAATAAATTTGCCATTGCAGGTGCGGTGTGGCCCTGTGTAACACTAGCTGCTGTTTCTTCATACCCGTTCTTTCACATCTGTTCCAGCGTGCTGTTTCGTCATAGTCACTTCATTGTTTGTTTTGCCAAACTTGTTGCACTACATTTGTCTTCTGCATTGTACAGCGCAAAACATTAAACTAATAGCAGTTGAAAAAAATACTAAATTATAAATAACAAAAGTGTGTTCTGTGTGTTGTTCCAGAAATTAAAACCAGACAGATATTCATACAAAAAAATATTGTATAATGAATGTTTGCCAAATAAGGGTGATAATAAGTGCATTCAATAAGGTAGAAAATCAGACTGACATGGGGGCACTGGCCTGTTTTATTTTAAACCGTTTATGAATTTACCCCAATAAAAGAAAATCGTTAAGGCGTTGCACGCTGTCACATTAAGCATAATTGGTGTAAGATTACAATACATGCACAATCTCATCAATATAAATCTCTACTGTAAATCTCCACCTTTGACCAACCCCATCCAGTAGGTGGCGATATGCACGAAGAATGCAAATCACCAAAAAACAAGAGGAAGAATGTGAAAGTGGAGCTTGTGGATCTGTTTCTCAACCACACCTATCATATGGCTTCTGAAGACATGGATTAAACCACTGGAGTCATATGGATTACGTTTATGTTGCCTTTATGTGTCTTTTTGGAGATTCAAAGTTCTGGTCACCATTCACTTGCATTATATGGACCAACAAAGCTGAGATGTTCTAAAATCTTTGTCTTCAGCAGAAGAAAAAAAGTCATACACATCTTGGATGACATGAGATGAGAGAATGTTTCATTTTTGGGTGAACTTTTCCTTTAATGAATGTACTTTGGGAAGAACACAAATAAACTTCTGTATGAATACAATGACTAAGTGAAAGATTTCTTTATAACAAGAATAATAATGGATGTTAAATGAGAGGTGTTACTTGAAAATTAGTGAGACAGGGTGGGGGTCTTCGTTCAGAGTTATGGTGAGAAGTACGAAAAGGAGCAGAGATAATCACAGCTCAGATGTGTGTGTGCGCATGTGTGTGTTTGGGGGAAGGGGTTTCAGGAATGATAAGGACAGACATATGGAGTGTATAGTCTTTCAAAGCAACTAACCCCCTTTACGCCAACAGTCTGTCTGTCTGACTATGATTTGTTCACTTACTCTTTCTTTTAAATCTTCAAAACTATAACACAACAGGTTCACCATGTTTTTGTTGATCTACACTTACTACAAACAGAAATTGAATCTGAAATGGTCACAATCTATAGTATTTTATTTAGCTAATTCCTTAAATTAACCTGCATAGTAAAATTTATAGATTTACAGTACACAAAGTATAAAGGAATATTCATGGTTAAATGGAATAATGTTTTGAGTTAGTTAAGTTCAATCGACAGCATTTGTGGCATAATGTTGATTACCACAAAAAATAATGTTAACTTGTCCCTCCTTTTCTATATATATATATAAATCAAGGTTCCAGTGAGGCACTTACAGTGGAAGTCAATGGGGCCAATTTTTGGAAGGTTTAAAGGCAGGAATATGAAGTTTATAATTTTAATAAAAGCACTTACATTGATTCTTCTGTTAAAACTTCTGTATTATTTGAGCTGTAAAGTTGTATAAATTGACATTTTTACAGTCGTTCTACTGTTTTAGGGTTTACAGCATTACATCGCCATGGTAACGAAGTTGTAAAATTGGATTAGCCTAAATAAGTAAAGCTTTATATATATATATATATATATATATATATATATATATATATATATATATATATATATATATATATAACATGAAATATTTCTGAATGTACCTCAGTTTATATAAAGATACAAAAAGTTGCAATGACTGTTATGCACATACAATGGAAGTGTATGGGGCAACCATACAACTGTGGTTGCCCCATAGACTTCCATTGTAAGGGCATTACTGTCAACATATTTTTTTACCCTATAATAATACTGTTGTTTGGCTGTGCTTTTGTTTTTTGCTTCCTGAGGTATGAATCAAAACTTGATTTTAGATGTTCTGAAAAAAGTGTGGGTGCATGGTGATCTCCTGTGCAAAACTTGTGGTTGCTTTGGTGTTCTGGGTGGTTGCTAGGTGGTTGCTAATTAGCCCAAGTACAGTCCGAAGTATCCTTCGGTCAGACGCGAATGCTGAGCATCCACGTAAAGGACACATGACTCAAATTTCATCATCAGCAGAGTGTTCGAGCACTGAACAGCCTGACTTTTCTAGCCGTGCATCTTCTAAATGGGCAGCATGTGCATGTGCCTGGAATTATTTGCGCTAATTAGTGGGTCCACAAGGTGGCAACACTCACAATTGAGCCATTGCTTTCACGAAGAAGCACTAGAAGATGTGATTGCTGCTAAACAATGGGAGATGAAGGTGTAAAAAAACAACTAGATACGCACGTCAAGAACGCATCTGAGGAGGTCCAGAGATACCTGAGTTTGTATAGCTCGAGTCTGAAGGAATATTAAAGACATCTTTATGGGTATAAACTCCTGAAGAGAAATAGTCCAGAATCTTATCTAGTCCAGAAACCGCACAGTCAAATGAAGTATACTTTGAAAGGCTGAGCGTTCGATTGTTCGCTAAGCATTCGCGTCAAAACCGAAGTTTACTTCGGGCTTTAGTCACAAGAGCCCACCCCAAATTCTCTATGATATTATGGTCCCTAAACATGGCCTTGGGTTCCTCCTTTAATGTAAGTTTATGGAATTTCGTTGCCTGTTTTATCATGCTTTTATTGTTAACAGCTTGCCTCAGATGCTGTCAATACAGCTTCATTTGGATTTCTCCTGGATTATTCCTTTAACAAACAAAATAGACTTGCCATGGCCAGTTCCTAGATACATTTTTTCACACTGACATCATAGTATACAAATCCTGACGTTTGTTACACGTTATCGTTGCGTCCAGTGCGCTAGTTCAGAGACTATTTAGCAGAGATGTGCCACTTCTATTTAAATGAATAGGAGAAATTGGAACGCCCAACCAAGAAGCTCTAGCGGCCAACGGTCAACGGATGTAGAAAGGAAGTCCCGCCTTACAGGTAAAAGAGCCAATCACTTTTTAGATACAGACATCACCTGTCATTCAACTCATGGACGCCCATGCGCATTAGCTATACAAGCCGGGAAAACTGCTTTTTTTTAGCGTAATATGAAGTAAAGAATTAGAGGTCTGCAACCCTATGGGTTTCGGGCCGGGTTCGGGGCAGTTTTTCAAGTAGGACTTCATTTTCAGGTCAGGTTCAGGTTTGTAATGAATGAAAACATAAACAGGCTAACCGAACTTGTTTCGCGCTCTCACAGACACGTGCGAACGGACGATTTAGGGGTCATTCACACCGAACACGTTTTTGCGCGCGTCTGTTCCTATGTAAACACATGCTGGACGAATGTCTTTGACTGTTGCGCCACATCTCGCTGTTTCTTCAGGGTCTTGCGCAGGACCGGCACTTTTTAAACACCAAGTTAAAAAGAACTTCAGATTTTCAAAAACGCATGTTGAGACACGTGTTTCGTTCTTTGCACTGCGTCTAAATTGTTTTCAGTGCAGTTGTCACAAAGATTCAACAATCTGAACAAGTTCAGGCTGCATAGAGGGGACTGTTGCATTGTTTCATTTTATTCCAGATTGTTCTGCACCAAGTGAAGTTTCAGCAAATAAACAGTAAGTCAATGCTTTCTTTCCTTTCTGCTCTAGTGTACTGAGGGAGTGCCGTGACTTGTTAAAACTGTGTATGTTTACTGTTTCAGTACTGTTATGGATGTTGTCTATATGCTTATGTGACACTCCTGTTCTACCTGCTCCGTACGGACTCGAACCCGTGTCTCCGGCATGGGAGGTGGGTACGTTAACAAGGAGGCTAAAGGCTACAGCCTCTAGCGTCAGTCGCTAGTGCACCTCTTGAGGTGAGGAGAGTGAGGTTATGCACATTGCACAGCTATCTATCAGCTGGCTCCCATTACACTCACCCCCCTAAACCTCACATCCGGGTCACGGCACCATTGTGACACTCCTGTTCTACCCGCTCCATATAGGACTTGAACTGGCGTCTCTGGCATGGGAGGTGGGTGTGCTAACACAAGGAGGCTAAAGCCTCTAGTGTCAGTCACTAGTGCACCTGTTGAGGTGAGGAGAGTGAGGTTATACACATTGCACAGCTATCTATCAGCTGGCTCCCATTACACTCACCCCCCTAAACCTCACATCCGGGTCATGGCACCATTGTGACGCTCCTGTTCTACCCGCTCCGTATGGGACTCGAGCCAGCGTCTCCAGCATGGGAGGTGGGTGCGCTAACAAGGAGGTTACAGCCTCTAGCGTCAGTCACTAGTGCACCTGTTGAGGTGAGGAGAGTGAGGTTTATACACATTGCACAGCTATCTATCAGCTGGCTCCTGTTACATTTACATAAAATATAGCCTATTGCAACAGTACTTGCAAGGAGAAGAAATTAGATAGTAAGCAATTTCGGGTCCGGGTTGGGTTTTAAATCTGACCATATCGTTCGGGCCGGGTAGGGTCGGGTTTCATTTTAAGGTCCTTGCAGACCTCTATAAAGAATCACACTTTATGATTCCAGTATTGTCAGATTTTATTGCAGATTTTAAATATGTTCTTTGATTGTAATCTTGACCGACAGTTTTTGAAATTTTGGTCTTTCCCCATTAAGTAGATAGGAGCTGCACTGGCTTGACTGGAACTAGCCTCCCGAGAGCGTTCCAAAGATTGTCGACAGTGGACTGACTTGCTAGAAAGACTTTGCTGTTACACTCTCTACTATGGTAAAAACGAGGAGGTTGTCATTTCAGCATAGAAGTTCTCTGGTCAAACCCCCTGCAGCCGTGCCGAGCGCTCTGATTGGCTGCGGCCGGAGCCACAGGAAGCGACGGCTGGGCTCGATGATTGGCTGATATTCTCTTTGTGTGCGGGGCAGCTGGCGTCTCAACTGCATTTTCAATGGTCTCGTGTTGTGAGGCGAAGGTGTCCATGGGCAGTACAGCAACAAAGGAGCCAGGATGGTGTTAGTGCACGTCGGATATCTGGTTCTTCCCGTCTTCGGTTCCGTAAGAAGTAGAGGTAACTGCGCCTTCTTAACTCTCGCACGCAGAACGTCGCATTTGTGTTTGCAACACACATACTGAGTCACTGCGATCTGCTCAGTGGCGTCACATCAAACAGCACATGCAACAGAATTATGACTAGTTACGTTACATGTAAGGTGTTAGATTTGCTTTGCTTTATAAATCGAACGCGTAGATTTAGATGGAAACAAATGGAACGCTTTTATTATAATCATAAACAAAGAGCTTTTGCAGCGTAGACAGGTTTTTATTATTATCATAGCGGAAGCGTTCTAGTCTACCGCGTCATTTGTAGTGTAGATAACGCGTTACGATCCGTTACATTCCCTTACATCCGTTCCGCCGTGTGCGGTTTTGTTTATGAATAATTAAACATGGCTCCAGCAGCAGTCGGAGTATTGGTACACAAAATATCCTCAGATGAACCTGCCCCAATATTAGCGTTTACAGAATGGAGATGGATACATTTAAAATACATTCTGTGTTAATAAGCTTCATTGCATTTAAAAATAGCAACTTGCAAAATATGTAAATTCTGCTGTTATGATATATGATATATACAAAAGAAACGCCGGTATGTTCAATCCCACCACATCCAGCCATGTCTCGACAGAAAAAAAAGATGCATCCTTATTTGTGTGCAATTACATAAATATAATAGTAGTAGTATGTTAGCCATTTTAATGCAATGCATTAGCACCAACATAAAAAGATGCATTGATTTTATAATGTACACCATCTTTAATAATATTATGTCATGCATTTTTAGCACCCACTAAAAATGCTTTTAAATATAGCTGATGTGTGTAATATAGCATTATGGTATTGCAATGCGTTGCTATGTTGCACCAACAGAAAAAAGATGCATCCTTATTTTTGTGCAATTACATAAATATGATAGTATTAGTATGTTAGGGATTTTATTGCAATGCATTAGCACCAACATAAAAAGATGCAATGATTTTATAATATATACAAACAATATGTCATGCATTTTTAGCATTAACTATTAAATATAGCTAATGTGTGCAACAGAGTATTATGATATTGCAATGTGTTGCTATATTGCACCAATAGAACAAAAGATGTAACCTAATGCAATATGTGCAATTCTATAATAATAGTAATAATAAGACGTGCATTTTGTAGCCATGCCCTGGCACCAATGGTTTCATTGATTGTGCTTGTATTTGTTTCTATTTTTTTCCTTGTTCCATAGTCTGGGGGCTGATTCTACATACCGCATTTTTTCAGAGCTCTGTTCCCTTCCATTGTGTATCTAACGATCACCCGCCGCCGCTGTGCTATAGCCTCTGCCTGCCCCGCATCTAGCTGTGTTGTGACTCCCTCTTCCTCATTCCCTCTCTTTCCATCTGAAGACGACATTACAAACAAACTCTCACTCATCCAGTATATCCTCCTGTGTAACCGACTGCAGAATAACACTCTCTTCTCTAGAAGAAGCCTCCTGTCTTCTTATGTTTACAAAAAGTCATTGTTGCTTTAAAAAAAATAACTCATTGTAGCATTTAGCTTTTTTTTTTTTTTTTTTACAACTGTCATTGTGATTTGTCCCATTCTCAGTGTGGATAGACTCAACATTTTTGCTGTAAATTTCTGTCAAGTGGATGCATTAGCCTCTCACTCGATCATAGCCGGGCTTGATCGACTCCTAAACACTTGTCTATGTCTTGTCTTATGGATGGGTGCGCTGTGCCGGTGTGATTTGGCTGATATTTTGAACTCCAATTTGTATAATGCAACTTGCTGGACTTTAAAGGAATAATTCGTCCAAAAATGAAAATTGTCATTATTTACTCACCCTCATGTCGTTCCAAACCTGTATGCTGTTGTACAGCTCTTTTTCATATGACAGTGCATAGCTGACCATGTCTTTAAAGCTTAAAAGCTTTTTTTTAATATATATATTTATATATATATAATGGTACATAATGTGAAAATGTATAATAATATTTCTATATAATTTTTGTAATATTTAGTACATTGTTGCATAATGTCTGCTAGTGATGGACCGATATATCGGCCAGGATATCGGCATGCTTAATCAGCCGATATTTGGCCATTTTGCGACCAATAGATTTGTAAATGGATTCTCAAAACTTTCTATTTTCACGGTTTTTTTTTTTTTCACGTTTCAAGTTTATGCAATTTTTAAATTTGCCATCAGCAGTCCTGCTCTCTTGATATCAGTATCAGCATCTGCCACTAAAAAACCAATATCGGTCGACTGCTAATCTCTGCAAGGAAGTAAATGGATATATAGCCAGAGCTGAGTGTTTTTGATCCATGAAGTTTAAGCATGCTGCTATTTCAAAACAGATCTTGGATAAAGCTAACGCTAGCTTACTGTTCACAACTGGCTACATTTTGCCATATGACATCAAATAGGGGCATGTTTTGTCAAATAATTAGGTTTCTATCCTACAGATCATAACAGAATGTTGTCTTCAGCTTAGAAGTTATACAATTGCATTAGCTTTATAAATTGCTCCCAAGTAAAGAACTATTTTATGTTTAAAATTGGCTTAACTGTAGTGCCAATGCTAATTATGCTAAACTGACAAAGGAATGGTAGTTAGCCTCTCTTCACTGGCACACTGTACCCGTTCACCACTCAAACCGACCCTCATTCATTTGATTTACCCATGCTGCCAAGCTCAACATCGCAAAGCAGCACTAGCCTAGCGCTAACCACCAGCGTTCCCAGCGCTGTGCGAGCGCGAATGTCATCCACTTTACAGGGATCACTAGAACTGCACTGTAGAAGTCCTCTTAGTAACGAAATGTCTCTATTTCTTTGGTTGTGGTTCTTTGCCTTCTGTTTCCTGTACTAGGCTATAATGCATGACCATGTTTATTGTTTTACTCTTGGTTTTTGTTTATTTTCGAACATTGAACAGCAAACCAATGTATCTTTGTATAGAGATGTCCTGCTGTACTGACGTGTTGTAGCATACACATCTACCCATTGGATGCTGCTTCTGTTATGTTAACTTAATGGAGCATGGTTGGGCCTTGCCTTTGCTCTTTATTTGCATGGAATTATTATTATTACTATTATTATATGATCACACGTTTCCAATCATACTAATATTTTCCAATAAAGAATGTAGATTTTCCCCTAACCCTCAGTGTGCTTTCTGCTGATTTCCATGTGTCGTACCCTGAAGCTCCTCCCACTCCACTCTGTGGCCTCTTTGGCTCCTCCCTCAAGTCATCGCTCAGCTCCTCCCACTTGCCAAAGCAAATCACAGGAATGTTTCACCCTAGTACACTCACAAAGTAGTCACTTCAAGTCACACACATCTCATCATTTCACTATTTGACTTTCTGTATATTTTGCTTTTTTTCAAGCACATTTCTTTGGTATAAAGTGGTTTTAAATAAAAATGTATAGGCTACTGACAAGGTCAACATGAAATCAAAATTGACCCTATTTACGCTTTTAATGTCACCTAGCTGATTATTCCATAGGGGGAAAAAAATTATCTTTGTAATCTTTTATCCAAGTTTAATGACTTTGTATATCGACTGAGGTCACAATTTCAACGCCGCCCTTCCAGACATCTGACTCCATTCTGGTATGAAACACTCATGTTTCATGATACAGTCAATTTCTAATGGATAAAATTGGTTGATAAAGCCCTTTCATGTGGATTTTTAAGGGATATGGTGTTATTTGTAAGAACTCACTTCAAACCATATGACACCTTAAGGAGAAAAGGTCTTAAAACTAGTCTTAAATCAGGACAGAAACCTAGCAATAAATAAGATTACGATCAAAGAATATATTTCAAATCGGCAATAAAATTTGATGATAATGGAATCAAAAATTGTGCTGCTTCACCTCATATTACGCTAAAACACGCAATTTTCCCATCTTGTATAGCTAATGCACATGCGGGTTAGTGAGTTGATTGACAGGCAATGTCTGTATCTAAAAGGTGATTGGCTCTTTTACCTGTAAGGCGGGACTTCCTTTCTACATCTGTTGACCGTTGGGTGCTAGAGCTGCTTGGTTGGGCATTCCAGTTTCTCCCATTCATTTAAATAGAAGTGGCCCGACTCTGATTGTGCGCAACAGTGCCCACCCACTTTTTCAGCCATATGGTTTCCAGAAGTATTTTTCCTATTAATGTTTTAAACAGGCTTTTCATAATATTCTCCATAAAAGAGTTCTAAGCCATGAACCAAAGCAACCAGCTCCGAGGTGAATCACAACATTACAAACTTTGTTTGGAGGCAAAAAAAAAATATTTGGAAATCAGACAAAAAGACAAAGGTACAAGATTGTGTACTTACCGTCTTTCATGAGGGCACAGACTACAATCCTATGAAGCGTTGCGAGTGATGTAATTAAAAAAACAATAAGAATATATAAAACGATTGATTTGAGGTTGTTTATTATAAGTATAGAAACTATATATTTTAAGTTTATTGCAAAATATACCGATATGTACAAATATATAAGTAGTTAAATGGTAAAGGGAGACTGTTACAGAAATACTCAAACCAGCCCGTCTGGCACCAACAATCACGCCACGTTCGAAATCACTGAGATCACATTTTTTCCCCATTCTGATGGTCGATGTGAACATTAACTTAAGCTCCTGACCCGTATCTGCATGATTTTATGCACTGCACTGCTGCCACACGATTGGCTGATTAGATAATCGCATGGATGATTGTTGGTGCCAGATGGGCTGGTTTGAGTATTTCTGGGATTTTCACACACAACAGTCTCTAGAATTTACTCTGAATGGTGCCAAAAACAAAAAACATCCAGTGAGCGGCAATTCTGTGGATGGAAACGCCTTGTTAATGAGAGAGGTCAACAGAGAATGGCCAGACTGGTTTGAACTGACAAAATCTACGGTAACTCAGATAACCGCTCTGTACAACTGTGGTGAGAAGAATATCATCTCAGAACGCTATTCTGAGATGCGAGTTGGCGCTGTTTTGGCAGCACGAGGGGGACCTACACAATATTAGGCAGGTGGTTTTAATGTTGTGGCTGATCGGTGTATGTTAGGGACCCACAAAGAGCCATTTTATGAGGTGCAATGTACTCTACGTGCCTAGTAGATGTCCACTGATCAATATTTTTTGCACAAAACCATCCCTTGGGTTTCTGAGTAACACACAGAAGATGATTATAATTCAGAGCATGTGAACTGCACGGTCCATGCATTTCTGCTGATCCAAGAGTTTTGCTTGAATTTCTGAAGCTCTGGAGGAATATTTCCCACTGAGAAAATCACCGGTTTCGTCTCTGTTTTTGGTCTCCAAAGGTGGTGTGAAATAAAACAACAGCAATTTGCAGGAAACAGTTCCTGCACTTTTGCACTGTGAAAATTCCATAATTTTCTTAAGGTGCGTGTGGATTACCTTTCCACCAGGGCTAAAGACTTTAAGCATATAAAATTCTTCATACAGACCTTTACATGATGATTTGTCCTCGTAATGACCCCAGGAAAAATTGTAATTGAAGAACTGGACACCCACACGATGTCCTTAAAGATACGAAACAACCGGATTGCTGCAAAGTAAAAGCTTGTCAATGCACAGTAGTTTTATCAATAGTGTGCTTAAAGGAGTAATTCACCCAGAAATTTTAATTCTCTCATCATTTACTTACCCTCATGCCATCCCAGATGTCTATGACTTTCAAAGTTCTGGTCACCATTCAATTGCTTTGCATAGACCTACAGAGCTGATATATTCTCCTGAAAATCTTCATTTGTGTTCTGCAGAAGAAATAAAGTCATACACATCTGTGATGGCATGAGGGTGAGTAAATGATGAGAGAATCTTCCTTTTTGGTTTAACTATTGCTTTAAGGCAAAATTCAGTTTCATACTTTTTTGGTATTACACCCTCAGTAATTTATCTATCCGTTCCTGGGTTGTACATGGTTCTAGCAACACCAAGGTCATGGGGTTTGATTTCCTGGGAACACATACTGATTTAATGATGTAAAGCTTGAATGCAGTGTTATTCGCTTTGGTTAAAAGTGTCTGCCAGATGCATAAATGTAAATAAATAAAATTTGATTGATAATGTTGGGAAAATGAATACCATTCAAGCATTTAAGATCTATTATACCATAATTCAGATTTCTGTTGCATATTTACATATGTTACATTTACGTTTTTACTTTGTTGGTGTTGTTACATGTCATTGTAAATATTTGATCAAATTACAATCAAACTTTAAAACAAACATGTTTCAAGTTGTAGTTAAAAGACAAGTCCCAGTGTTTTTGGTATGTCTGGTGTGCTTTGGGTGAACTAACTCTTTAACGTTTATCCATTCAACACAAACATGAAACGGAGAGGACCCCTTTATATATTTTTTATTTTCCACTTTTTTTTTTTTTTTTTACATTTTACAATTCATTTTTGTTCAGGTCAAATGGAGTAACCATAAGAAAAATTTTATTACAAAACATATTTATGACTATTTATGACTTATGAGTTTGAACCTTTTTTAACTTTTTTTGTTAAGGTTGTGTACACCTACATGTATTCAAGCTGCAAGGAATGTAGTCACTATACATTTACACTCAAAACAATATTTAAGCCTATGTTTTTTTTTTCCTCTCCCATTTTCTCCTCAATTTGGAATGCCCAATTCCCAATGCGCTCTAAGTCCTCGTGGTGGCGTAGTGACTCGCCTCAATCCGGGAGGCGGAGGACAAATAGGTTGCCTCCGCGTCTGAGATCATCAATCTGCGCATCTTATCACGTGGTTACCGTGGAGACGTAGCGCGTGTGGAGGCTTCACGCTATTCTCCACAGCATCCACACAAGACTCACCATTATAGCGACCACGAGGAGGTTACCCCATGTGACTCTACCCTCCCTAGCAACTGGGCCAATTGGTTGCTTAGGAAGCCTGACTGGAGTCACTCAGCACGCCCTGGATTCGTTTTTAAGCCTATTTTAAAGATTTACGCGTTTCAATTTCATAATAAAATTCCATCAAATTGAATTGTGTAATGTTTTACAAAATTACATTTATGAAACCTTAAAATATTCAGTTTTTTATTATTTATTATTTATTATTATTATTTTGTTTATTATTCAATTTGGTGGGAATTTGTTATTAAATTGAAGTGCTTAAATAATTGTACTGGAGTGTAATAGATGGTTACACCACTTGACATTTTTAGAATATTCTGGGCTCAATACAATTTAAGCTCAATCCTCAGCAGTTGTGGCATAATATCACAAAAACACAATTTAAGCTCAATCCTCAGCAGTTGTGGCATAATATCACAAAAATGTTTTTCGACTCGTCCCTCCTTTTCTTTAAAAGTCGTGTTTACAGTGAGGCACTTACAATGGAAGTCAATGGTGCCAATCTGTAAATGTTCAAAAAGTCACTGTTTCACAAAGTATAGCCACAAGACATTAAATATATGTCAGCATGATTTTTTTTTTGTGTGAAAAGATGGCCTACTAACCTTTAATGTTTAACGTTATATCCAGTTTTACAACTTTGTTGCCATGATGATGATGTAATGCGTAAACCTTAAAATCCTAAAACGACCATAAAAATGACAATTTAATCAACTATAAAGCTCAAATAATACACAAGTTTTAACAGAAGAATTAATGCAAGTACTTTTTTTATTTTTTATTATAAGCTTCACATTTCTGCCTTTAAGCCCTCCAAAAATTGGCCCCATTCACTTCCATTGTAAATGCCTCAACGTAACCTCGATTTTTGCTTTTTTTAAAGAAAAGGAGGGACGAGTCGAAATTTAATTTTGTGATAATCAATATTATGCCAGAAGTGTTGCCAACTAAGCTTAACTTGCATTGAACCCGGAATATTCCTTTAAATCATTAAATCAATTTACGTCATTAAATCTTAATAAAGCATTTTTGTAGAAATTATAAAAACGTATTTCAATAATGTATGAAACGAACATGGTCACAAAGATGACCTTTCTACGAACTTTGTGTTTTAAACAAGATTTATAATACATTTCTCATTTTTATCATCGTAAACAACCTTATTTGTCAACAACTCTTATGTCAGCACAAGGTTGTTTTTTATGGCCCTCACCAAAGTAGGTTTCCTGTTAGAGGTAGCTGTTGGATCACTGCAGGAAGTAGCCTACTTTAAACTTTATTTGGTGTGCGTTGCAGTTCAACAGCTGAATGGCTGAAATAGAACGTTGAGAAGCAGCTGCCAAACAATCCGTCCCTCCCCCTCCATTTCTCTCTCATTTCCCCTCCCCCCTTCCACCAATGCCACCATTTCCTACCCCGTTCCCTTAAACCCCCACCCCTCCATCTGTCTGGGTTATCTTTGTCACTAAATCTGCGTTTGACTGCTGAATGAGCCATGTCACATCACCTAGACTTGTGTACTAATAAACACCTGTCATATGGTCCAATATATTTTCTCTCCAATGGGATCTCCAGCCTATCAGAGTCACAATAGAGGCAGTTAGATGCAATACATTTGCCCTAGAAGAAAACATGGTTAATCCTGAGGTACTGGGATGAGTTAGATCTGTGGTAATCCAGATAAAGAATGAGTCCTAACTGAAGTACTATGGGCCATTAGATTCAGCAGGTGTTACAGCGTAGGAAACATCACCTGGGCTTCAGTTATATAAAGAACAGGTAATATGGTCTAATTGAGTTGACTTCCTTCTGAATGTTTTTTAAAGGGATAGTTCACCCAAAAATGAAAGTTCTGCTATCGTTTACTCTCCCTCAGGTTGTTTCAAACCGGTTTGACTTTGAACACATTTTGCATTACTCAAAGGGAGATATTAGGCAGATTTACAACCTAATTTTCACCGTTCACTTTCAGTACATCTTTTTATAAATCGAAAGTAAATGGTAAGTGAGGCCGTAATCTCCTTGTGTTTACCGGAAAGAATAAAAATCATATGACTTTGGAACAACACGAGAGTGTGTAAATGATAACAGAATTTTAGAAATATGGCTACCATGGTACATTTGAAAGGGAACTGTAAAGAAAATGTTATAAACTGTACGTTTCCTTCTCATTGGCTATGTTTAGAATGGAATACTAGCGTACTGATTACAGCATAATGCACTGTATACTGTGTACTGCCTACTATTGTTTTATCAACAGGACGTGAAACAACGCATTATGCAGTGATGTAAATTACAAACAGTATGCACCAAATTACACCTATGCTATATTGTCACATGACCTCATCAGTTTAACATCTCAGAAATAAAGGTTTATTTTCACCTTTTTAATCCCCCAAAAACACCTTAGCTCAATCAAATAATGAGTCAAGGAAAAGATGTTAATTGTGGCTGCTACACAAATAGTAAGAGTAGTATGGTTGTATGCTATTCCAAACAGGCCGAGTTCAGAATCGCATACTACCATACTACTCTTACTATTTCTGCCATGTGTAGTGCACATGTATAGAAATGGCCGAAGTAGTACGTGTAGTATGCCATTCCAAACTCAGCTATAGTCTTTATCTTTTCCACATATTGTCACTGATTTCTGATTGGTTGTACGGACTTTCTGTTCTGTGACTGGCTGTCCCATACAGGAGCACATTTTAGCAGGCAGCAGCATAGTCATGCTACCTCCTGCCGGCATTTTCATCTGGCTGCTACAGCAACGGCGCTGCCTGCTGAGTTCCCACCCCCTCCCCTCGCCCCGCCTCAATACCAGGAAGTCCCGCCCCCTTTCCTACCTCAGGCCTTACAGCAGCAATACCTCATCCAGCAACAGCTACTGCAGCGCAGGTACAAAACACACCTGTACACACACATTCTATTATTTTCCTTATATTGTCACATTTCCTCAGATTCTAAATAGATTCTAGATTATTTTCTTTTCTACAACATAAAGTTTCTCACGTCTGCTCAGATCTGAATTAATTCTAGATTTTATTCTGTTCTAATTTGTTCTATTCCTCACATCTGCTCAGATTCTTAATGAATTCTAGATTCTATTCTGTTCTAATTTGTTCTATTCCTCGCATCTGCTCAGATTCTCAATTAATTCTAGATTCTATTCTGTTCTAATCTGTTCTATTCCTCATCTGCTCAGATTCTCAATTAATTCTAGATTCTATTCTGTTTTGTTCTATTCCTCACATCTGCTCAGATTCTCAATTAATTCTAGATTCTATTCTGTTTTGTTCTATTCCTCACATCTACTCAGATTCTCAATTAATTCTAGATTCTATTCTGTTCTAATTTGTTCTATTCCTCACATCTGCTCAGATTCTCAATTAATTCTAGATTCTATTCTGTTTTGTTCTATTCCTCACATCTACTCAGATTCTTAATGAATTCTAGATTCTATTCTGTTCTAATTTGTTCTATTCCACACATCTGCTCAGATTCTCAATTAATTCTAGATTCTATTCTGTTCTAATTTGTTCTATTCCTCATCTGCTCAGATTCTCAATTAATTCTAGATTCTATTCTGTTAAATTTGTTCTATTCCTCACATCTGATCAGATTCTGAATTAATTCTAGATTCTATTTTGTACTGTTTTGTTCTATTTCGTATGTCTGTTCATTCTGAAAACATTATAGATTCTATTCTATTTTGATATATTCTACACATCTGCTTAGATTCTAAATTCATTCTAGGTTCTATTCTATTTTGATCTATTCTTCAGACCTGCTCAGATTCTGAAAACATTGTAGGTTCTATTCTATTTTGTTCTATTCCTCACGTCTGCTCAGATTCTGAATCAATTCTAGATTATGTTCTGTTCTAATTTGTTCTGTTCCTCACATCTGCTCAGGTTCTGAATTAATTCTAGATTCTATTCTGTATTGTTTTGTTCTATTTTATACATCTCATTCTGCAAACATTATAGATTCTATTCTATTTGTATATATTCAACACGTCTGCTCAGATTCTGAATTCATTCTAGGTTCTATTCTATTTTGTTCTATTCTTCACATCTGCTCAGATTCTGAATTAATTCTAGATTTTATTGTTCAGTTTTGTTCTATTCTTCACGTCTGCTCATTCTGAATTCATTCTAAATTCTGTTCTATTCTATTTTGTTCTGTTCCTCACAGTTGCTCAGATTTATTGTATTCTATTTCTTACATTGTCACGTCTATTCAGACGCACACAGGAGCGTGTCCCACTGAACACGCATCGGTTACGCCCAGGATATGAATATGCTCCGCCCCTCCATGTCCCACAGCCAATCCCACAGCAGCCCAGATACCTTGCGGAGGGCACAGACTGGTGAGTTCTGAAAACTTGTTACAGACGCTTAAATACGAACTAGCAAAGAAGTAACTTGTTATTGACCCCCAGCAACTAACTTAAATATGTATAAAATGGATATTTTGCATATATACTGTATGTATGATGTGTCTGTTTCAAGGCCATCATTTTCATGTTTCACTGCTGAGGATTCTGTTGATTTTAAACGGTCTATAATAAAATGAATGTGTGTATGTTTGTAGGGATCTGAGTGTGGATGCAGGTGTCCCTCATCAGTATCCTCTGCAGCAGCTTCCTCAACCCTACCAACACTACCTGGCCTCTCCCAGAATGCATCACCTTCCCAGAAACACGTCCTCCACCCAGGTGGTGAGTGTCTGTCCTTCCTGAGTCCAATAAAAGGGGTTGAGAGAGCATGTTTGAAAGATATATTAAAGTGTCTTTTATCATATTGTGTTTTGTGTAGGTTGTCCATGAGATAAGGAACTATCCGTACCCACAGCTCCATTTGCTGGCTCTACAGAGCTTGAGTCCCAGCCGACATGCATCTGCTGTTCGAGAGAGCTATGAGGTAACACACATACACACAATTTCAGAAATGTATATAGCAAAACCTACACACACACACATCACTATTTGACTGCTTAATATGAGCTTTTATGTTGTGTTGTTTATTTGTTTGTTTGTGTGTGTGTGTGTGTGTGTGTGTGCAGGAACTGTTGCAGTTGGAGGATCGATTGGGAAGTGTCAGTCGAGGAGCTGTGCAGACAACCATAGAGAGATTCACCTTCCCTCACAAATACAAGAAGGTAAATGCATACAAACACACATACACAGAGAACACTAACACACTGCACAACATTATGAAAACAATACAAACATGAATAGACTTTCACTGTCAAATCAGTGTACAGTATCTGAGCCATTGAGCACAGTTCTATGTTTTCTGCTGCTAAAATACTTTTCGCTCTGTGTTTGCGTGTCTGTCTGTCTGTAGCGGAAGCCGCTGGATCTAAAGTTGTGTGAGAGTGAGGAAGAGTCTGATGTGGATGAGAAATGCACCATCTGTCTTTCCATGCTGGAGGATGGAGAAGATGTCAGGTAGTACACACTACAGTCTACAGTACATACTCCAGAGGGCTCCCTACATTTGCACATTGCAGTGTACATACTACAGGTTACCCAGTACAGAGTACATAGCACATACTACAGGCTGCACACTACAGAGTACATACTTCAGTATACATGGTGCATACTACAGACTGAACACTACGGAGTGCACACTACAGAGTACATACTACATTTTGCACACTACATAGTACATAATACAGTATATGCAATACAGTGGACATACCACAGCATACACACTGCAGACTGAACAACACAGAGTGCACACTACAGAGTACATAGTACAGAATAAACATTAGAGAGTACATACCACAGAATAAACACTACAGAGAACACATTACAAAGTACACCATCACAGAGTACATACCTTAGTATACACAAAACAAAGTATATACTACAGTATGCGTATGACAGAGTACACACTACATCGAGAACTCCACAGATTACATACTTCAGTATACAGGGTACATACATACTACAGGGTGCACGCTATTGCATAAATAATACAGACTGAACACCACAGAGTGCACAATACAGAGTAAATACTTCAGTATAAGGAATACAGAGTACACACTACAGATAGCAACAGTACAGAGTACATACTACATAATCTAGATTACAGAGAACATACTATGCACATGAAAGAATACACACCACAAATTTATAAAAGTATAAATACTTTTATATATTTTAATACACAGTAAATACTTTTTATTTTTATTTTACACAGTACATACTACAGGGTGCACACTATAGCATACACACTACAGACTGAACAACACAGAGTGCATACTACAGAATACACATTATAGAGTACATATTACAGAATTAACACTACATGCTACAAAGGACACAACAGAGTAAATACTTCTGTGTCCGCAATACAGTGTCCGCAATACAGTACAGTATACACATTACAGGGTGCGTGGTATGGAAAGAGCACTACAGAGAACACACTACAAAGTACACATCAAAGAGTACGTACATCAATATACACAAAACAAAGTATATTCTACAGTATGCACTACAGATTACATACATCAGTATACAGTGTAAATAGTACTGGTGCTCACTATTGCTTGCATACACGCTACAGGCTGAACACCACAGAGTGCACACTGCAGAGTACATACTACTGTTTATGCAATACAGAGTAAATACTACAGGGTGCACCCTATAGCATACACACTACAAACTGAACACCACAGAGCACTCAGTAAAGACTGCATACTGCAGTATAAGGAATACAGAGCACACAATATAGAGAACACTACAGATTACATACTTCAGTATACAGGATACATACTACAGGGTGCACACTATTGCAAACACACTACAGACTGAACACCACATTGTGCACACTACAAAGTACATGCTACAGGGTGCACCCTATAGCATACACACTATAGACTGAACACCACAGACTAGAGCACACTACAGAGTACATACTACAGAATGTACGCTACAGAGAACATACTACACATATTACATGCTTTTATAAATTGTAAACCCAGTAAATACAATTTTATTTTTATTTTACACTGTGCATACTCAAGGTTGCACACTATAGCATACACACTACAGAGTATGCACTATTGAAGACAGGACAGAGCACATGCCAAAATACAAAATACATTTTAACAACTTAACTCAGCTAATAATGCAAAACACAAGAGGCAAAGAGTTTACCGGGGTTGAGGCTAATCTCTCTCTCTCTCTCTCTCTTTCCCTCTTAGGCGGTTACCTTGTATGCATTTATTCCACCAGGCATGTGTGGATCAGTGGTTGGCCACCAGCAGGAAGTGTCCCATCTGCAGAGTGGATATCCAGACACAGCTCACACCCGAGAGCTGAAACACACACATGAACAAATAACATGCTCTCTTTCGCTCTTATAAAACACATTCATTTACATATATCTCTATACAGATGTAGGAGAAACCCTGTTTGCAGGGTTTGCATCCAAAACACAGCTCACACACACTGTATATTACATACACATGTTTGTGTACAAATCATGCACTCCACAAGAATGAGCCATTCAACACACACTAAAAACACACTTACACGCTTTACTGAGCCAATGAGAATAACTGACACTACACACACTAACACACAATGGTAGAGCTTACTAAAGGGTCTGTTGTGAAGAGTGATGCTGTTTGTAGGGAAATGGTGTGTGTTCGTAGCATATGTGTGTGCATCTGTGCAATTCTTTAAGCCATGAACTTTACTAAAGACCCTCAGCTTGTATACAATACACGCACAGTCACTCACACACTAATTAACGATAGTACACACACGCATACACATACTTGTGTATATACATGATGAAGCTCTTGGCGGATAAGACACTGACAAATCTAGCTGCTGGAGTGTGTGTGTAAGTGTGTGTGTCCGCTGAATATCTGATCTGCAATACTGCTTTAGTCTTACACACTGGAGCTATTTCACTATTTTGGTGTGTGTGTATTGTATGTGTGCTAGTGGGTGAATCTCATGAAACCTGTTGAGAACATGTCATAGTTCAGCCCAAAATCAAAAGGAAAGTAGGGAAAAAATGATATTTTCCTTAAAGGTGCACTCAGTAATTTTTTCCCCCATTAAAACATTTTTACTCCTAAAGAAATGAATTGGAATTTTGAAACATATTTATAAAATCATGACCACACCTGTGAGATGAAGAGTTCAGTCATATCAGTAACCTCATAAATGTTGATTTATTCTACATGGGGGAGGGGCGCCTCATGGGAGCTGCCATTATAGAATCACATGACCAGCTGAATACTGCTCGCTTAATCTCAGTAACCGTCCTGTTACTGGACACTTTCACTCATGGATTAAATGAATCCTGGCTGATTGTGAATAGTGAATTTCTTCAATGGCATCTGGAACTGAAAACTATTGATTTTGAATGATGCTGCATCCACACCACTAGGTGTCACTGTAAGTACAAGATGACACAAACAAAAGTTACTGAGAATACCTTAAAAGAAAATGAATCCTAATATGAAGATTTCTTTTTGTTTTTTTGCATTTTGGCATTATTTTACTGACATTTAAGCACATTTCCTCCAATTCATACTGTAATGCAAAATAATGCATTTGCTGCATTACAATAATCAGAATAAAATTAGAATTACCATTGAGAATAATGAAAATTACCAAAAAAAAAAAAATGTCTGCACACATTACAGCAATGAAAATGTAGTGGAAATGTGTTTAATTGTAATGAAAATAATGTCAAACAATGCAAATATACTAATACAGGCTTCATTTTCGTTACGCAAAATGTAATTTCTTATTTTTTTATTTTTTTATTTTGGTGTGAAATGTGACCTGTACATGTTTTCTTGAGATTTACCCTAATATTTTATGGGTCTTGGGTTAGCTGTGCACAACGGTGCATGTAGAAAAGCCAAAAAAGAACACACAGACTGAAAAAACGAAAAGACAACAAATAAAAACAACTCTCATCACTCATTTCAAAGACAGCAGGAGGAGGGCTGTTGTCCTAAAAAAAAAAAAACGCTCCAGGAAAAAATGTAGGTGGAGAATGTTGTGATTGGTGGATTCATGTAGATAGGCGCAGTAGTAGTTGCATGCATCTGTGCTTGGGTTGTTATTTCAAGGTACACCTGGAAGTGTGTGCATAGCAGTATGACACTGCATGAATGTGTATTAGCTCCTTTAAGCTGTGACGATCTGTAACATTATCAGACTCATGTAGCTTGTGTGCATGCGTGTACGTATGCGCGTGCGAGAGAGAGAGAGAGACCCTGCCATGACCTTTGACCCTAAATGCCTACTGAAAAAAGCACATGTGAGCATCGCTAAAGTGCCCGGCCTCACTCTGGTGCTGCGCTGCCATGGTTATTGTATTTATTATTGGTATTTAAAACATGCAGTGTTTGGAGGGGGGGCGGGGCTTGTGCGTGTCCAACCATGTTCTTGTGTGACAGGTCTCCCCTCGTGGTTGCTATGCTGGTTGCTATGCTGTATTTCTAGAACTAAAATGTAGAATGTTGTGTGATAGAGGACCATCCAACAACAGCACACAAGTGGGATCGAGACAGGTCAGAACTGACGAAAAACGTTACGCCGCAGAAATAATCTTAGTCCCCTAAGGCCCGAAACATTCTCTAAGCAAGTACATGATCGCAAACTGTTCATTTCACATGTTGTTTTGTTCCGAAATGTGTCAGAACGCAATTCATAATGCGACGCAAATACACTTTCCATTCTCGGCTGTATCGGCATTAGCGTAAACTGTATTTTTCTACAGTCACTTTCAATTAAAAACTGTTATGGTGAAGCAACTGTTTGAAGGGAATCTTGCAAATAATAATAGCGCATTAAATTTACTGGCACATACATCTTTCGAACGTAACGCCATCGCCCCCTTGAGTGTTAAAGTTTGTTACTGCGGCAGTAATGCAAAATGCACGTTAAGTATGCACAATGTAACCGCGCTCGCAATGCGTTTGTTGAGCATTTGCGTCTACGTACTTGCGGAAAAAATTTCTGACCTTAAAACTTTAGCTTTGAGAAATGTTACATATTAGAAAATGTAGAAAAGAATAGTGTTTCGCTTATAAGTTCATTTTACTTAGTATGTAAATTTGACCTAAAAACAGGTAGGGGGTTAAAATTTACAGAGAGTAATACAAACTTGAATTCAAACATTTCGACAGCTATGTCGGTTTTCGTCCAGTGAAATAAAAAAGGCCTGAATACCGTATTTGTTTCAGCCAATGAGCTGCGGTTTTTGCCTGTGTGTTGACTCCTCCCCCTAATGTTCTGTATGCCGACTGGTGGATGATAGCGCACGTTGATCGTTTACACAGAGTTTGAAATGCCTTAAGTATTTAACAATCATAATTTATTACTAACTGTAGATATTGTGGGTGCGTATTTAATTCTGTATAGTTTCATTTTTTTGCAATTGAATCATATTTTATTTATTTAGAAATAACACAAAATGATTAAAACTCTTACCTCATGTTTGAGTTTGTTTGCGGGAATGCTTCGCATGCGGTAGGTCGTGTTCGTGTGTGTTTCTCCCTTTGGTGCTGTGACCTTACTGACATTCCGCTTGCTGATTGGTCAGACACGGCAGCGGAGTGGGAGTATTCTGGGTTTCGATTCGCTGTCCTGTTTGCACTCTTAGATTTCCAAGGCCACCCTCTCACTGGCATCATTTTAACCACTCTGGCAACCTTTGCGACACAATCTTTCTCTATCTCTCTTCTCTTTTTATTCCCCTATTTTTCCTTTTCTCTCTTTAAGTCTTTCTCGCATTGTTGATGTTTAGTTCTTTTCCTTGAAGAGCTTTTCCTTGTTAATGTTTACATCTACTTTTTCTAACGCATTCGTCTCTCTTAACGTCTTGAAGAGCCTTTTCTTAAATTGTTAATGTTTACAGTCTCTCTGTGTCCAGTGCACAATCTTTATCTCTCATTCCTTGTGCCTATTTCTGTTAAATTCTCGTCATCTCTGATTTAGTCAGTAAGCGTCTCACGCTGACCTTTCCAGGGCAAACATTTTTCTTCCTTGTTCACTTTGCCAATCTCTCTCTCTCTCTCTCTCTCTCTCTCTCTCTCTCTCTCTCTCCCTGTCTGAGGACTTAACTCTCCTCTCATGGCAGGGTCAGGACTAACAGAGTATAATAAAGCACAACAGATTTAAAATGCATGTTTTTCTCAGGTTTGAATATATACATGACTAAATAGAAATATACAGCTAAATAGAGAAAATAAAGACTAGTGCATATGTTCTACTAATGATATTAGATGATTGATTTTTTTGCTGCTGCTTGCATTTGAAAAACAAACACACACAAACACACAAAGTCATAAATAATAAAGTTGTCCTAAAAGTGCCAGTGACAGGGGTGCCGCGTGCTGTGTTTTTTCACTTTTTCTAGCAGAATAGAGACTATTTATCATTCATATTAAAGCAATAGCGCCTCCTGCTGGTGTGACTGCTAGTACATAACTGGTCGAGTATAAAAATGTCTGTGTAAAATGATAGAATTCTCTTTTGGTGGAATTTTTTGTACCTTATTTATTACTACTACTAATGATGAATTTAAAAGTGGCATCTCTAAAATGTTTTTGGTTTTGTTTGGTTTTTGTTTTCATTTAGTTTAATTTCAAAGCTTGTACATTATCACTTTTGTATGTGCTCATTTTGTAATAAAAATTGTTAAAATGTTTAAACAGCTGTGGTATTTCAGTCAATGTGTTGAGGAACCAGTTCATCTATTGTAACACTAGAAGGCCGAACACACCAGAACAGACACAATACAACAGACTCACAAGGTAAAATGAGACAACATATTAAAGGAATAGTTCACCCCAAAAATGAAAATTCTCTCAACATTTACTCACTCTCATGCCATCCCAGATGTGTGACTTTCTTTCTTCTGCAGAACACAAATGAAGATTTTTAGAAACATACTGTATCTCACCTCAGTAGGTCCATACAATGCAAGTGAATGGTGACCAGACAACTGTAGCTCCAAAAATCACATAAAGGAAACATAAAAGTAATACAGAAGACTCCAGTGGTTAAATCCATGTCTTCAGAAGATATGAGTCTTATGTATTACTTTTATGTTTCCTTTATGTGATTTTTGGAGCTACAATTGTCTGGTCACCATTCACTTGCATTGTATGGACCTACTGAGGTGAGATATGTTTCTAAAAATCTTCATTTGTGTTCTGCAGAAGAAAGAAAGTCACACATCTGGGATGGCATGAGGGTGAGTAAATGATGAGAGAATTTTCATTTCTGGGTGAACTATCCCTTTAATGTTTTCTCATCTTTGGCATTTATTTGTGGTTATATTGAATTAAGAGAAAAAGAGCCATGAGGGGGAAAAACAGTCTCTTTGATCTATAGTGTGCTTATTTATTTTTATTACAGAAACATATGTCAGGAACATTACATTTTGTTTCAACAAACCAATGAATAGTTCACTCTCACTTTTAATCTTAAAATGCGGTTGTAGTTATGACACCATTAAAGTCAACATGAAATGCCGTTTGCAACCCATTTTAATTCTGTAATGCGACATATTTCTGGGAAACAAATGAGGTAAGAGATTTTGGAAGTGATTGGATAGTGAAAAGTGGTCTCTGTATGACAGGTAGTTGCAAGAAAGAGGCTAATAACAGCTCATGAACATTACACGACCATGGCAACACTTTAGCAAAATGAAATTACATGCTTCATTACATGTTTTTCTGCAGTTTCCCAGTAAAACGTCCAGCAGGGGGTGCCAGAAGTGAGTGAAATGGTGTCGTAATCAGACAAGGTTTTTAAGGTAAATGTTAGATGGAGGTTTTAATGAGTAAAACAGACCTCCCTAACATAAAACCTTAACCTAAACCTAACCAATAGTGTCCTAAAAGCAAATGAGAGGTAGACACAAAACAGACATCCTTAACTTTAACAAACACCTAAACCTAACCGATAGTGTTCTAAAAGCAAATGCGACATGAAAAGCACATTTTCTGAAGCAACCACGTAATTTCGTGTCGCTTCTATGACACTTACGTCTCACGATCTTCCGAGTCCAAAGCCCAACACTCTATCAGGTGAGCTTCCACGCAAGCTAATCACACTGGAATAAATGTGTGAATATAGGTGAGTCTGCAATACAAGCATTAAAATTAAAATTATAATAAAAGCGTTTCGATATCATAACATAGCAGTGTGTAATAGCGTGAAAAATAAGTGTTTAAAATGTCATAATCAGACATTGTAGTCGCGAATTGTGTGAAAGTGAATAAAAAAGCACAATTGTCTTAGCGCTCTCTAGTGTTCATTTCACCAGGAAACTGCAGCAAAACACAGAACGTGGCATGTAAAAGTCAATTTGCAAAAATGTAGTTATAGTAATGTTCATTATATGAGACTAGGTTGGCTAAAAAATAAGAGGGCTTAGTGATAGAGCAAATTATAACATTTTACAAGATTTTTTACAAAGGCATTTTTCTTAATAAATAGGGTCAATTATGATTTCATGTTGACTTTAAGGCCTTTAAGAGTCACAGAACTGCTTTATTCAGTAAATAAAACTAAATAAAATACAATTCTGTTCACCAAATACAGATGATATACATACATACTTTAAGTTTTGAGTATTTCTGATCAGTTGAATATTGACAATCATTTATACAGCGAAATACTGATCTGTTTTAGCACACTGACCCAGTCCTTTCTAGTCCTGGGTGTTGTCGTTACTCAGAAAGGAAAGTTTGTCCAGGTAGGTCATTGCTTTGCAGACTACCAAACTGTAGTATGTCTTCAACATGCCACAGCCCCCCCCATTTACCTCCCCCAAATCTCTCCAAGCCATGCCCATCAGCCCCACCCCCATTCCTGCTGAGCTGAATAGAAAGTTGTAGCAGCAGGGATTATATCGGATGTGTCGGTTGCCGGAAAATCGAGCGCTGTGAGTGGCCACCACACCTGCCCTTCTTGCGCACAGGCCAATCAGCAGGTCTGAGGGAAGGGGCAGTGCTACGTCCTCAGCAGTGACATAAACCTTCCTCACAACATCTTGCGACAGGAGGAAAGCGGGGCCAGAGCAGTAGTCTGGGAGATACTTATCAGGATACAACTGATACGGAAGGTAATGTGCTTTACTGGGGTCTCGCTCAGGTGCAGCCCGATGGATGACCCTGCCCAGGTAAAGGTCATCGGGGTGCGTTCTCAGCCCTAGCAGGTATGATGCAAGTGCAGGTAGGTTTAAATACACAGAGTCTTCGGAAAGCACGATGAATCGAGCTTCTTGGCAGAAGAGTAGTATCCAGCGAAGTGCCATTTTCACTTGCTCCCAGTGTCTTCTCTCCCAGTCGCTTTGCAAAACCCCGCCCTCACACAGCACAATGTCACAATAGCGTTCTGACTCCTCCCTCACTGACTCATGCTCCGCCCCTAAATAGGAGGGGCCAATGAAGAACAATGTCCGCACAGCAACGCGCTGCACTGTGGTCTGATTGGCCCATGAGTTTCGCAAGGCCTCCCTTTGGCTTGAGTTTCCTGGGGAACTGAAGACCACTGTGAGGATGAGGAGGTCCTGATGATGAAGGCATGGCTCAGCGTTAATGGGATAGAGCTGCGAGGTGTTGAGCCTGGTTTCAGTCAGGTCCAGTTTGCGTGCACGCTCCCGAACCTCGAGGACAAAGCGGTCGGTGTAAGCGGCAGGAGAGGACTGCAGCAGGAACTCTTCGACAATGTCACCGCCAAACAGCAGGGCGTGAAACAAGATGACGTTGCACAACAGAAAACACCACTGATGAGTCTGTAACCGAAGCAAACAGATCTGGAGAGAGTATGGAACAACAAATATGTGACAAAATTGTAGCAACAATATTAGATTTTAAAATTTTCTGAAGAATTCCTTCAATACTTAGGGTTAGGTGTTGGCTTGAATCCCAGACCTTAAGTATGAATAATAGTAAAAGTGATGCTTGCCTTAGCACAAGCCACCAACAGTATTTTACCAATACTACAACAATCCATCGAAAAGTTATTCTGTCCTTCTAATACACGCAATGCTCTTATCTCTTCTTTGATGACCAGCTTGAATTTCCAGGCTGGTTTATGTTTGTTTGGTGCTAGTCTAACTGGTGGACCAGCATAACCCTGCTATTCGCCGGCATATCCTAGCTGGTCAACCAGCACGGTTCTCTCTGGTAAAGCTGGTTGACCAAGGCAGTCTTGCTAGTTCAGTTAGTTAAGATGCTTGGTGGGTGACACCAGCACACCAGCTTTCCATGCTGGATCCAAAACACAAACTACACTTATCTGAGCTTGAACTAAAACTGTCTTAAAAGGTGTTTGGAGGGCAGGAAATTCAGAAATTAGTGCTAGAAAGGAACAACAATAGGAACTGAAGACAAATAGTTGAGATAGAAAAGAGGTTGATAAATGAGCAATCTCTCTTACCTTCATGATGTTCATCTGGGAATGTCTCTCTTTTTTTTGTTTTCTGTCGCTCTTTCCTGCTTACTTTCTAAATCAAAAGTCTTCTTTTGGTTCGGTTTTCTACCTGTTAATGCAAGTGCGTGAACTAGTGTGTTTGCTGCTTACCAGGACGTTTGTTTCTAAAGTAAACTGACACCGGACAGGTAATGGTAACTTTACACAGCTCTGTCTCTACTGGGCAAAGATGCCCAGCTTCACCTACAGTAATAATTAATGAGCTCGGGATACATTACTCAAGAGGAACTAAAAGCACAGTCTATTCCCAGACTGGTTATGTACGTGTCTTATGGACCATTTTGCTTAAAGCTACTAACCTGTTCTGATCTGACAGTATGTTTGATTAGTTCTTGAAGGTAATTTGGTGCTTGAAAGTAGAAATTTGATATATTCAGAGGTGATTCCAATTTGCATAATATTCATACTACTTAGTATGCAACCACTAAGTTCAGGTTTAGTGCGCCCCAAGTCATAGTACATTAAAATAGTTTGCCAAAGGTGCCCCGATTGTGTACTTTTTCCAGTGGATTATTAAGATGTGCAAGTGTGCATGCATTTTGGCCTATTTCTACCCATAATCCTTTGTGCTATGGAAGAGGAGCAGTTTGTTCTTTTTTGACTTTTTCAGTAGTAGAAAAATGGTTAGGAATGCAAGTCTGAAGCTGCCACAGCAGATTTAAATGTTAGAACATAAAAGATCATAACACATTTCATAACAGTAAATAACACAATGCTATAATAATTAAAGGATAATCAGTGTTGGACAAATTACTTTAAAAGTAATCCATTACATATTACAGATTAGTTATTAAAATCGTAATCGTATTACTTTACTGATCACTTTAATTGAAAAAGTATTCCCAATGCTAATTAATTTACTTTTAAGTTACTTTCTAAAACACATTTCACAGTCAAGTTTGTTTCCGCTCAACACATTAAAATAATGTCTATATTATAATGCTGCCTTTAAATGGACCTGGGAAGCTCGTACCTCCAAGTCGGACACTCGTTACAATGACATGTCACGCATTCAAGTGGGAAACAAAATACGGCAAAAGCCAAGCTTAAACAAATACGCAATGAACGACGGCAAAAGCTACTTTTTCTGTTGTTCCGATGAATAAACATGAGTAAATAAACCTGCATCACTTATACACGACATATATAATTTATTAATGCATGGTATATAAAAAAGTACAAATTAATTTCCTTAAAAATTTGACTGTCAAATATAACAAATTAATATTATTGAAATAAAAGTACAGAAGTTGAAATAATTTTGCAAAATCATTGCAACCCATCATCTTTCATGTTGACATGCCCCTTTCAAAATCCAAAATCAGAAACTCGGCTATCATCTAGAATTTCGACTTTCCCACTCGTTAATATGACTTCGCTTGATCATTCATGTGCTCGGAACATGCAATTATGATATTTGTGCTGTGAGAATTGAACATTATCCTGCTTATTACAAAACCAAATAAATAAATAAATGGATATGACATAATGATTTGAGTTGAAATTATATTATTATGTGATGAGAATAAGACCACAGAGTGATATAAGATATATGTAACTAGCACAGCTATACAGTTCAGCTGTCATTATACAATGTAAATATTTGGCTATATTCCATATTGCTATGTAATAAGCCAAAGCATCACAAAGTCTGTCAGCCACTTTATGTGTGTATCTGACAGTCAGAGTGAGTTATGGCTTGTAAATACCTGGCTTATTCCTGGTGTGAGTATTTGACTTTTGTAAGAATTACAGACATGTGTGTGTGTGTGTGTGTGTGTGAGATGATTCACAGGTCGAAAGAAGAGCTATTTTTCCTCCTTCAAGATCACATTCACATGTTGTCTATCATGTCAGCACTGAACTGCATACTACACACACATATGTTTTATATCATTGTGGGGACTTTCCATAGATGTTTATACAGATGTAATGATCATTACAATCCCCTAATCCTAACCCTACTCCTAAATCTAACCCTCACAGAAACCTTTTTGCATTTTTACATTAAAAAAAGAAAAAAGTTTAGTATGTTTAATAAGCCATTTCCCTTGTGGGGACCGCTGGCTCGTCCCCACAATGTAGGTGATCTCAGGTTTTACTATCCTTGTGGGGACATTTGGTCCCCACAATGTAGTATAAACATGTACACACACACACACACACACACACTCTCTTTCTGTCACTCTTATTCACAAATAACCCTTTTACTGTCCTCACTTAAGATAAGTAAGGCTCTGTCTCGTATACGATGTACAACATAGAAAGGAAGGGGGAGGGAGAGAGAGAAGAAAGAAAATCAATGACACAGTGTTTGACACCAGGAAAAGTGCAACATCATTATGACATCAGAAAAGTGAGTACATTCCTAAACACATTCTGTGTTTTTTTGTATGACATAAAGACTTATGAGATAGACAATAGAAAGTGTTTTAAATGAAAATATCTTTATAATGTCTTTTATTCAACATGAAAAACAACTTTCAGTGAGGAGAGTGGGGGCCTGGGTAGCTCAGCGAGTATTGACGCTGACTACCACCACTGGAGTCGTGAGTTCAAATCCAGGGTGTGCCGAGTGACTCCAGCCAGGTCTCCTAAGCAACCTAGGGAGGGTAGAGTCACATGGCGTAACCTCCTCGTGGTTGCAATTAGGGGTTCTCGCGCTCAGTGGTGCGCGTGGTAAATTGTGCGTGGATCGTGGAGAGTAGCATGAGCCTCCACATGCTGTGAGTCTCCGCAGTGTCATGCACAGTGAGCCACATGATAAGATGCACTGATTGACTGTCTCAGAAGCGGAGGCAACTGAGACTTTTCCTCCGCCACCCGGATTGAGGTGAGTAACCACAACACCACAAATACCTACTAAGTAGTGGGAATTGGGCATTCCAAATTGGGAGAAAAGGGGATGAAAAAAAAAACAGTGAGTGTGCATCTTCAGGGCTATAATTTTCTGAAGGCTGTGTGGCTGGCAGAGGTAACAGCTAGAGTCATTATTTAATGGATTTCCAATACAGTCTTTACAGTTTTAACACCTGACGTAAGTATTTTATCAAGGCACAGACTGTAGAGACTACGATCTGTTAATGTTCATAACAGTACAGATATAAAAGAATAACAACTGTTTTGATGGATCAGTTTCAGAAGTGACTGTTTAGTTTTACTATGGTCTTCCGATCACTGACCCGTATAGGAGAAATTGCTACACTCAATAAGGCATTCCCTGATATTTTTTCTCCAGAATACACATGTGCATTATCTGGACCTGCCTGGAAAAATACACTTTTAGTATGAGTTGGTGTAAAGAAGAAAACATTTTGTTAACTGATTTTATCAGTGATTTGACACGTTTTCTCACGCGTTCACTGGTTCATATATAGTCCTGGAGCACATTATGGTAAACGCATTTGGCATGCTATCTATAACAGAGGGGCTCAGGCCCAAGACTGGGCTGGAGCTCTGAGATCCCCCACTCTCCGTGGACTATCTGACTAAAGCAAAAAATAGAAAGACATTTTTAAAATAATTGGTATAGGAGTTATGAAACATAAAGGTGGAGATGGGGAGGTGAAGAGATGCCGGAAGAATCGTCACCCATGCAAGTGAGGACTGGCAGGCATAGATGAACATGTTCCTCACGCACTTACATTTGGAACTTTATTAAAAAATAAGCTTGGCAACAAGTTTTCAAGATTTTGCTATTTTCCAATTTAAGTAAACAGGAGATAGACTTGTGTGACTAGAAAATAGCTGGCCCGAAGGCGGATTTCCAAAACGTAGGTTGGTAGGGGAAGACTCATTCATAAGTAAAACACTACCTGATTTGTTAGAGTTAGGTTTAGGGGTAGGGTTGGGCTTGGGTTATAGTTCATCCGACCAATCAGGTAGCGCTTCCCTGAGGAATTTAAATGACTTCAAATATCCGTGCCTGGGGGTGTTACCAAGATGGCCGCCGAGTGAACTGACTTGGCACAATAAGGACTTTGGATGCAATTATCAGGACATTCCTTGTGAGGCATCTCCATTCTGTCGTTTCCTCAGATTTGGGATTCCACGACTAATTATCAATACACACACTTACTCAGACACCACGTCTGCAGTAGCAGGGTGTTTTTGTTCCCAATCCTTACACACACACACACACACATGACAGGGGATGCTCATTTCTCTCTCTGTCTTTGTCTCTGGTGATTATGAAATTTAAAAGTAATAAGTTGAGTGTGATAGCAGCCAGAAACACATGATTCACGGTTGTGAAGACATTTGAGCACTGAGTTGTCATGGTAACAAAACTGGTTGCTAGGGTGATCTCATTAGCGGCTAGGCAAAGTGAATGATGAATTGGTCACTGGTTTGGTAGATGACACTCAGAATTTCATGGTCTTAAGTTAGATGACAGTATGATTGGTTCTCAGGGTGACGTGAGTGTTTAGTTGTCATGGCTTGATTGTGTTTTGATGTCTTGATATTGTCAATGCAATTATTTCCATTGTGTCCTCTAGTCAGTTTCTATGATTGTGTTGTATGATGTGTGTGTGTGGCTGAAGACAGATTTCTGTGCACATTGCAGACATGTCAAAAGCGGTGCTATGTTTGTTGACATGAGGTTATCAAATTTGTTGAGGTGACAAGTATACCAAATTGACATACATAACCCCGATCCTCTGAGCTGTTTCATGCTGAAACACTGCACTTACCTTTCAAAACAATGTAAAATACCACAAAAGCATTTTCAAACGAAAAAGAGAGAGAGGTATAAAGCAAAAGAATGAAAAACAGAGAAAAACAAAAGGCTGAACATCAGGACAGAAAGAGAACTGAACATGGCTGGATGGTTCTACTAAAGGCAGACAGAGTCAAGGGCATTCGGCTTACACCCACATGTGTGAGTCACATTAGTGTGTGTCTGCGCATTAAAGAAAAAGGATTGATTGGAATGGATGGGACATTTTTATGTAAAAAGGGAAGATAAACAGACTTAAATAATTATGTTATTAGGGTGTTTGCTAAGGCAAGCATCACTATTACTATTGCTCATCCTCAGGGTTAGGGATTTCAACAAACCCCTGACCCTAAATATATAACTTGGACATATAACTCACTTTTTGAATTATACCTGAAATTGTGTCATTTGTTGAGGAGAAGTGTGCTGTTTCCTTTCTAAGGCCACGTCCACACACTAATAAATTTTCGTTTGAAAATGCATCAGTATTGCTACGTTTACGACTCTCATCCACACTAGAACAGTATTTTCATTTACCGAAAACAAAGCATTTTAAAAACACTCTCTACTGGGGGTCCTCTGGGTAGCTCAGTGGCAAAGACGCTGGCTACCACCCCTGGAGTTCACTAGTTCACTAGTTCGAATCCCAGGACGTGCTGAGTGACTCCAGCCAGGTCTCCTAAGCAAACCAAGTTGGCCCGGTTGCTAGGGAGGGTAGAGTCACATGGGATAACCTCCTCGTGATTGCTATAATGTGGTTCGTTCTCAGTGGGGCGCGTGGTGAGTTGAGTGTGGTTGCTGCGGTGGATGGCGTGAAGCCTCCACACACGCTATGTCTCCGTGGCAACGCGCTCAACAAGCCACGTGATAAGATGCGCAGGTTGACGATCTCAGATGCAGAGGCAACTGGGATTCGTCCTCCGCCACCCGGACTGAAGCGAATCACTATGTGACCACGAGGACTTAAAAAGCACATTGGGAATTGGGCATTCCAAATTAGGAGAAAAAGGGGAAAAATCCCAACAAAAAAACCCCACTCTCTATTACTACATACTTTGTAAAATAATGATCACAGAGTTTTCAAATGGATCAGACAAATGATTTTCAAATGGCAGACCAGAATGTCACAGAAACTTGTGGCTGGGCTTTTTTGACTAGGACCTGTCAATAACCACCCAGAACACCATAGCAACTGCATAGAAACGTTTACACAACAACAAAAAAAACACCTAAGGGCTTTTCACACTGTGCTTAACCCCAGATTATCTTCATTCTAAACCCTGCTTTTAACCCCGGGTAAAGAAACGTTTCACACTTGTAATTTTGAAAGGGGGTTAGTACCGTTAGCTCTGGAGCAGGGTTAGCACTGCATTTGCCAAAGGTATACAGTGTGAAACGATGCAGTGTTTGAATGTAGCAGAAAGTTGTTTAGCAACAGACAACCAATCAAATAAAGCCTCAGTGCTTACCTCATTAAATATTCATGCGCTTTGTAGCATCACTGAAACTTTCACGCGAGTGTCGAACAGTGGTAGCAAAAGCGATAACTGCGGTGATGAAGAGACAATATTCTGTGTTTTCGTGGCATATTTCCTAAGACGAAAGACAAACAGAGATGATTTGCCATCACAAGCTGCATTAGTCCAATCAGTGTTATCGACCCCGCAAATATGCAAATAAGAACGTTAACCCAGGGTTTACGAACGTACAGTGTGAAACATCAGAACATACTGTAAATACCCAGGATTAATTATTAATTATGAATAGTGTGAAACATGAAACAGGATAACCCAGGATTTCAAGTGTAAAAAGCCCTATAGAATACCTTAGCAACCACACAGTGACATCTTGGAAATCACCCACATTGTGAGTCCCATTTTTGAAATACTCATTTTTGATATCTGTAATGTAATTGTTACTATTAATAAAGTCTTTTTAGATATCATTAATTACATTCCAAATTATTTCCAGATATCAGAAATCCCAAAGTAACATGCTGAAATACATTTACAGATATCAAGAATTAGCATTTTTTGATATCAGGAATTTATATTTTTACTAGTAACAATGTAATTGTTGATATCAAAAATTATATTTTTTACTAGTAAGAAAAGAATTGTTGATATGTGAAATTGGACATTCAACTAGTAAGAAACTAATTAGGAGTGAATGACATATTGGTGTGAAATGTTACTAGTGAAAATTCAGTTACTGATATCAAGAATTATGGTTTTTACTAGTTGAAATTCAATTTTTGATATCAAGAATGTGATTTCTGCAAGTGATGATGTCATTTTTTATATACAGAATTCACGTTTTTACTAGTGGAACTAGTACTTTGATGCATACCGTGGTACTGAATGCTTACCATATTTAAGGACCATGGTACTACAGTGGTATATGAATATAGTAATCATTCAATACCGTGGTATTTATCAAATAATAATAATAATAAAACACATGATATTGCCATGACACAAGTCCTAAAAACTTTTTGTTGTTGTTGTTTTGCAGTATGGTGTACAGATAAACATCAGTAAGTCTGCCTTTTCTAAGCCCATAAAACCCTGTTGCTATGCTACTGTGAATAGATCTACAGTATGTAGCCTTGGTTACTGATGAGACCTTTTGAGTTCTTTTTAAAGATTACAAGTTATTCATCATGAATAAGATGCTGTTCAAGGTTGTCCAGAGCACGGCGCTGTGAGAGACCATTTAAAATGTCATGACGATCTTTCCTCTCAATGTTAGTTGGTGTAGAAACTGGAAGACTTCGGTGCGCCTCAGGTTTAAACAAAATTGAAATATAACTTTATCTTCTAAAGATGTAAATTTCAAACCATTTCATGTGTCACAGTAGGTTTTGATATCTTAGCCAGATTTTTAGATAACGTTCTTTTACCTCACAACTTATTTCTCTCGAAAAGTTTTTAAGCCATCTACCTGAGTAGATTTTGACCGTTGATTGTTGAATAACGGTTTTTTCTTTTTTAAACATAAAGCGCGCGATGCCCGAGGAGCTGTCTCGCAAGGAAGACTCTGTGGCCGTGACGTTTCCCACCGCGCGCGGCTCGCCGGTTGAAGAGATGCGCGGCGCGTGCTACACCAACCACTCATTTGAATACGACGATGGGAGCATGCGCACCGTGCGCCTCAGGTAAAGCGCGCTCACGCGCCAGTTTTAGCTGAAATGATGAGAGGAAAAAAAACCTTAAAGCTAGATACACTGTAAAATGTGTTTGTCAGGTAAACTAAAAACTTGCTTTATGTGGTAACATCTACAGTAACTGGCTCTATTCGTCAAAATATTAATCAACATGACTGACAAAGTTACTTACACTACAGAAAATAGAAAGATAGCGCGATAGAGAGAGAGATGCTGAATAGATGGATAGATGGATATCTAGATAAATAGATGTAACTCTTAATTTTAATCTCTGTTTCTCATCTCACTTTTGCATCATTTCAAAAATGTTTTTTATGATGTACCATACATACTCTAGATTCAGAATCACAGAAAGACATTGAAGGGATAAACTGTTTACTTTTAAAAGTGTGAAAATATGCCTTTCACATTTATCTATCTGTTTTCTATCTGTTAGTCCAAGTTGTGAGGGCATAGGGGTGGTCTTGGATGTGCAGGATCTGGAGGTGACTGCCGGCGCATCTGTTGTTCCCTCTCTTCAAACCCACTTCCGTTTCCGAGACCTGTTGCTAGGAGACCAAACACTGCAGAATGATGATAGGTATGTATAATTACAATATCCTCTGCCAGAATGATCCACAAATGTTTTTATTATTAAATGTTTTAAATTATTGCACCATTCACCAGGGGCATTTCTAGGACTTGAGGAGGTTCGGGGCTTAGCCCGGACCCATTTAAGTGGGTGTGGCTTTAGGTGACCCCCCCCCCCCCCCATCTATTTTAAATAAACACGCTCTACCCTTATGTTTTTTTCTGCACTCTGGCACCTTACTTACAATCAAAGTACCTGTGTTGTTCATTGGAAATTTCAATGTGTACCTCAAAAATGGCTAATTTCCTGATTTATCATTAAACAGTAAAACATTGTATTTTGGTGTAACATTAGTTTACTTTAATATGAACATCTAAGTCAGTCAGTCATGCACACTATTTTCCATACAGTCCTTGCCCTGTTCACCTCTTCATTGTCTGCTGCTGTCTCTTCCCTCTCTCTATCATATGATTCCAGGAAAAAAACTGTATTTAATGTTAACATTAAGTTTTTGAAACATGACATTTTCAGTTACTCATACACAGTTTTCATATACAGTCGCTACCTTGTTCTCCTTTCCATCTTCTGCTGCTGTCTCTCTGCTCTCTCTCCATCTTCTGCTGCTGTCTCTCTCCTCTCTCTCCATCTTCTGCTGCTGTCTCTCTCCTATCTCTCCATCTTCTGCTGCTGTCTCTCTCCTCTCTCTCCATCTTCTGCTGCTGTCTCTCTCCTCTCTCTCCATCTTCTGCTGCTGTCTCTCTCCTATCTCTCCATCTTCTGCTGCTGTCACTCTCCTCTCTCTCATCTTCTGCTGCTGTCTCTCTCCTATCTCTCCATCTTCTGCTGCTGTCTCTCTCCTCTCTCTCCATCTTCTGCTGCTGTCTCTCTCCTCTCTCTCCATCTTCTGCTGCTGTCTCTCTCCTCTCTCTCATCTTCTGCTGCTGTCTCTCTCCTCTCTCTCCATCTTCTGCTGCTGTCTCTCTCCTCTCTCTCCATCTTATGCTGCTGTCTCTCTCCTATCTCTCCATCTTCTGCTGCTGTCTCTCTCCTCTCTCTCCATCTTCTGCTGCTGTCTCTCTCCTCTCTCTCCATCTTCTGCTGCTGTCTCTCTCCTCTCTCTCCATCTTCTGCTGCTGTCTCTCTCCTCTCTCTCATCTTCTGCTGCTGTCTCTCTCCTCTCTCTCATCTTCTGCTGCTGTCTCTCTCCTCGCTCTCATCTTCTGCTGCTGTCTCACTCCTCTCTCTCCATCTTCTGCTGCTGTCTCTCTCCTCTCTCTCCATCTTCTGCTGCTGTCTCTCTCCTCTCTCTCCATCTTCTGCTGCTGTCTCTCTCCTATCTCTCCATCTTCTGCTGCTGCCTCTCTCCTCTCTCTCCATCTTCTGCTGCTGTCTCTCTCCTCTCTCTCCATCTTCTGCTGCTGTCTCTCTCCTCTCTCTCCATCTTCTGCTGTTGTTTCTCTCCTCTCTCTCCATCTTCTGCTGCTGTCTCTCTCCTCTCTCTCCATCTTCTGCTGCTGTCTCTCTCTCTCTGCACTCTCTCTCCTGCTGCTTTGTCTCTCCTCTCTCTCTCCTTCTGCTCTTCCCTCTCTCCATCATTTGCTGCTAGAAAAAAATAAAATAAACTGTATTTAATGTCAACATTAGGTTTTTGAAATATTACATTTTCAGTTACTCCTACCAGGGTTTCTGCAGGTTTTATGAAGCTAAATTTAAGACTTTTTTAAGACCTTTTTAAGACCAACTAAAGAAAATGTAAGGAATCAATGTATGTGTGGGGAGGGATCATACAAATTGCATTTTGTTTTTATTTAGTACTGCCCCAAAGAAGCTATTTGACATAACACATCCTCACATATATTCCACGTGACAAAATAGTAACTGAATTTACACACATGATCCTGTTAAGTAGTTTACATTCCCTTGGTTTTTAATATGGTGTTGCTTTCTCGATTATCAATGATGGTTTGTGTAATAATTGTTCATGAATCCCTGCTTTGTACTTAGCAGTGTAGATGTACACTTTTTAAGAAAAAACCCAACTACAGTAAAATTATTTGGTTTCTCTGCATCTTCTGCACATTTGAGTTCTTCTCAACAGTGGCTATATATGAGGTCCAGATTCTGACAAT